>NC_043014.1:41522730-41567730 GCF_006345805.1 Octopus sinensis
AACATCGTCCCTTTGGTCTCCCACTGAAACATCTGCAGATAGGGGTGGGTACCCTCCATGAGGTCACATTATCAGCTAGAAACACCAGTCAACTTTCTCTCAGAGGACGCCTCCACATTCTTAAAAAACACAGGAAGAATTCATTAGGTAATGCAGCTTATATACTGAGAAACAGATGGAACGGTTGCTGCCGGAATGCTTTTGATCATAAAGTGTCCTCTATCAGAGTTGAACTGGAACTAAATACAACAATAACAGATGTCAGTTACTATGTGCACATTGTAAAAGTTTTTTGAACCCCTGCGAAAATCCCTGCTTTTAAAGCCGGCATTTCTTTTTCAAATCCGCTGCACTCCGTATGGTGTCGTTTATAATTAATATTCGGTCGTCATTATAATTACCGTTAACAGTTAATTTACTGACACTCCGTACGTGTTAGATGTTTAATTCAATAAAATTCCTTGTTTCTTAATGATAAGATTTAACTAATGGTACAATCTTTTATTATTTGAAGTAAGATGATCATTTCCTGTATGTTTAGATCTGGTTTCAATTTAGTTTCAAACAGCTCCGTATTTCCTTTTTTTTTTCTTTTTAATTTCCATGTAAAGCTAATCCTACTCCGTTATGACCCTAATCAGCCTTCCTCTCTCTTTGTTGTTAATTTCCTCCTAATTATAAGGTTCTTTTGAATAGAAAAAAGAAGTAAACATGTAAATATAAAGACAAATAAAACGAAATAAAAGCTTTAAATGTTTCTTGAGGGAGAGGGAATAAATTTTTATGACGATTAGTCAATTTTAAAGTGCATTAGTCTCGTGAAGTTAAAATGACTTCAGCCAGGCGGCGAGTGCGGTTGGCCAGGTGTTTCTTTCTGGCTGAGCGATTCTCGCCATAAAACCAATTTTAGAAAAAAATATTTGAATGCAAAAGAAGTTTTTTGGGAGACCTTTTCACTTTGACCGACAGATTTAAAAAATAATTTTTTGTAACTAAACACTATTAAATTTCATATACTGGTAGATGTGTCACATAAATCATCTTTTTCTCTTGGCGTTCTTGAGAAAATCCTGTAGTTTGCAAGCTATTTGTTGTTAAATTCCTCGAATTTCGGCAATTTCAACCAATCAGTGACATCTAATGAGGTGAATACAATTACTGCTGTTGTTTGAATCGGCATTTATACATTATTAATATATATTAATTATCAATTTATCGGCCTCCAAATGATGAAAAAATAAAATGACTACAAATTTAAATGAACGCAACAATGTCACATTTCTGGATCTCTATCACTCCTGTCGAACCCCGACAGACTTCCATTATTATATACGTATGCATATAAATCACGTATGTATGTGTGTGTGTATGTATGTAAATCATTATGCCAGGTCTATTTCTGTATAACTCACATATGCATGTATGTAAAATCATTATGTTAGATCTATTATGTTTACATTTTATTGAGTTCTTAAAATTTAACAGTGTTGCAACAGCAATGTGATCAAATAAAGCACCGTAAAATTACTCTCACACTAACACTGACACGTTATATTGATTTCAAATTTTAGCACAAAATTTCGTAGAAGAATAAGTCGAATACATTAATATCAATGTTCAACTGGTGCCTATTTTACCAATCCTAAAAGGGGACAGGCAAGCGAACCATAGCAGAATTTGATTACAGACCTATTAAATTAATAACGCCTCTTAAGACGGTGAGCTGGCAAAATCGTTAACACGGCGCAGGAGTGGCAGTGTAGTAAGTAGCTTGCTTACCAACCACATGCTTCCGGGTTCAGTCCCACTGCATGGCACCTTGGGCTAGTGTCTTCTACTATAGCCTCGGGCCGACCAAAGCATTGTGAGTGGATTTGGTAGACGGAAACTGAAAGAAGCCCGTCGTATATATATGTGTGTGTATATGTTTGTTTGTGTGTATTTATCTCCCCCAACATCACTTGATAACCGATAATCACTTAGCGGTTCGGAAAAAAAGACCGATAGAATAAGTACTAGGCTTACAAAGAATAAGTCCTGGGGTCAATTTGCTCGACTAAAGGCGGTGATCCAGCATGGCCGCAGTCAAATGACTGAAACAAGTAAAAAGAGAGTAAAAAGAGAATATATATATACTTTCTTATTTATTTACTGCCCACAAGGGGCTACACACAGAGGGGACAAACAAGGACAGACAAACGGATTAAGTCGATTATATATCGACTCCAGTGCGTAACTGGTACTTATCTAATCAACCCCGAAAGGATGATGGGCAAAGTCGACCTCGGCGGAATTTGAACTTAGAACGTAACGGCAGACGAAATACCAATTTCTTTACTACCCACAAAGGGCTAAACATAGACAAAAGAAACAAGGACAGACAAACGGATTAATTTGATTAATATCGACCCCCAGTGCGTAACTGGTACTTATTTAATCGACCCCGAAAGGACGAAAGGCAAAGTCGACCTCATACTTTCTAACGGCTCAATAATATCCTGAAAATGGGTACGTTTAAGTAATTTACACACAGAAACATGTACATACATATGTATGGATGTATATGTGTATGTGCGGGCTTTTATGTGCTGAAAGTGTGTGTGTGTGCGGGCGCCTATGTCCGTGTGTCAATTAAATAAAAATGTACTCCTTTTCTGGATACCACAGATCCGTTGAAAAGCAGATATTTCTATAATTAACAGTATCGAAAATATTCACGTGCAATCGATCGATTCCTCCATTTTTTTCTTTTTTCATCTCCGCTTATTTATTTATTTATTTTTTTTTTTGTCTTGCCACAGCGAAGAACTATTACAGGATATGTTTACATCAGAACTTAGATGCCTGTAGCATTCATCAAGGAAAAAAGGAAGAGCTGCAGTTATTTCGTAGGAGAGAAAAAAAAAAAAAAAACCATACTAACTTTCGGAATCAATGTACTGACACGTTTTGCAATCGCATGAAATGAAACAAAAACAAAAAGAACAACAAAAAAAATAAAGAAAAGATATCTATCTTGCTTAGCCAAACAGTATTGCAGCGTCCGTTGAGATGGAGTTGATCAGGTTGAGTTATTTTGTCATCACGGACGACATTTGACACACACACACACATTTATTTAGATTTATATATATATACATATCGAAATGTGTGTGCTTATATTACTGGCTTGTTGTCAGCAAGTCAGAAAGGAACCACACACATGCATATATATATATATATATATTATATATATATATATATATATATATATATATATACTATATATATATGCATGTGTGTGGTTCTTTCTGACTTGCTGACAAGCCAGTATATATAAGCACTCACATATATATATATATGCATATATATATATATATGTATGTATGTTCTATATATATGTATGTATATATATATATATATATATATATATATATATATATATACATATACATAATATATATGCATATATATATGCATATATATATGCATATATATATACATATATATATATGCATATATATATTATATGTATATATTTATAACATATATATGTGTGTATGTATGTATATATATATGTATGTATATATGTACACGTATGTATGTATATATATGTGTATGTATGTGTAATGTATGTGTATATATATATATATATATATATATATATATAAGGCCTGTAGTTCCTTTCTGACTTACGGATAACTAGCCGGTGTGTGTGTATATATATATATGTTACATTATATTCCATATTATATATTGGACAGTGTGTTTGGTTATAATTTGAGAAATGTTATTTGATCTGCCTGCGTTTCTGTGATGCTACACATTACAAGCGGATTTCGCCTAGTGTAATTAGGATCTAAGAGCAGACAGAGCGAGCGAAAATAAGGAAATATGTCCTGTCATACATTTACAGTATATTAGCATCTTACACTAATGTAAAATTTTCTATTCTACGCTTGAGATAGCTGCAACCAAAGACGAATTCACACAATCACTGCACTTAAAACCACATGCATATATATATATATATATGTTGGTAGAGTTTACGAAAAAAACAAAAGACGAAGACAGGTGGTGTACAAAACAAACAGATGTATTAGTGTAACGCTCAGGAATAGAAAAAGTCTTTTACGTTTCGAGCCTATGCTCTTCTACAGAAAGGGACACAGAAAAACAAGGAGAGAAAAATTGTGTGTATTGGCTAACGATCTATCATGGCGACTATATATATATGTATATATATGTATATATATATATATATATATATATTATAATATATATATATATATATATATATATTGTAATAATAGTACTCATAATACACTTATATATACACACATATATACATTTATGCATATATATATATATAAATAATGGCGGAGGGTAAATTGTCGCCATTCTACACCTTAATTTCACGCATGCATATTGTTTTTGATTTTGTCGATTATAAAGTATAGTAGGGTCAGTTGGGCACCGTCGTGAAGAAAACAGCACTATGACGCAATCCACGCTGCCAGAAATTTGGAAACGATATTCTGCTTGGCATTCACGCACATACATATACGAAAATTTCAGAGTACTTGGGTGTCAATCTGAGGACAGTGATGAAGATTCGGAAAAAGTTGGATGAATCTAATGGTGATTACGAAGGTAAGGCAGCTCGGAAAACTCACTCCGATCGTTCTGATAAGAAAAGTACGCCTGAATTTGTTGGCCACAACCAGGCTATGATTGGCAACGTTATGGGTGTTTCTGGGATTCTTATTAGGCAGGCAGTGCAGGAACGCCTTTGGTATTCCTCATACAAGATGAGAAAGGGCCAATTTTTCTCCTAAATCATCAAGGACAAGAGGAAAGACCGCACTACGAAGCTTTTGAACAAACTCAAGCAGGCCCTCCAATCCAACATGTTTTGGTTTTTCTCAGACGAGAAAAATTTCTGCCAGGATCAGATGGTGAACACACAGAAGAACCGTTAGATTGCCGTGTCTCCAAAAAAAAATGTGCTGAGAGTGATAAAAATCAAACATCTAGTCAACATCATGGTGTTTCGTGTGATCACTAGTGATGGCGGTGCTAAGTCTCCTTTTATCTTCCCATACAACCTCAGACTCAACACGAAGGCTTACATCAAGTGCCTGGAGGAGGTAGTGCTGCCCTGGGTTAAGAGGGTGACTGCTGGAAAACCCTATGTCTGTCAACAGACGATAAAAACTTTTTTGGCCGATGACACTACATGGACCCTGAGTAAGGCATGTGTAAAATTTGAATGAAATTGGTTGTGTAGTTCTCAAATTTTAGGGATTCACACAGACAGACAAACAGACACACATTCTCATCTTTATATATATAGATACCGATCAAATCAAATGGTCGCATGGAAAGAAAAAAAAACATATTGTTTATAATGATAATTAAAATTATATATAAGGGTATCTCAGCACTCTATGTTGTTTTAGCGTCAGGTTTTGACTGCAATTTCAAGCTTGTTGGTATCTCTTAGATACCATTATATATAATTTTATATATATATGGCTGTGTGGTAAATTCTTGCTTACCAACCACATGGCTCCGGGTCCAGTACCTCGGCGTGGCATGTTGGGCAAGTTTCTTCTACTATAGCCTCTGGCCGGCCAAAGCGTTGTGGGTGGATTTGGTAGACGGAAACTGAAAGAAGCATGTCGTATATATGTATGTGTTTCTGTGTCTGTGTTTGTCCTCCCACCATTACTTGACAACCGAAGTTGGTGTGTTCATATTCCCCGTAAATTAGCAGTTCGGCAAAGAGACCAATAGATTAAATACTAGGCTTACAAAGAATAAGTCCTGGGGTAAATTTCTTCAAATGGCTGAAACAAAGAAAAGAATAAAAGAATATCACACACACACACACACACACACACACACACACACACACACGCACACACACACACACACATACATTTACAAACTGAACTCAGAAACAGTCTCGTATTCACACACATCCCGGAATTGCTTATATCATTGAACATTCAGAATATTTCTATGCCTCGCTTATCACACCCATAGTAAACATCCTAAATTTAGCAATTTGTTTGATTTCCTTTGAGATATTCCTGTATGAATTATCCAACAGAATATATATTTTCTATTCAAAGCTAATCCTCTAGTCACGACATTATACTGAAATATTCGCAATCATAAGTTAAAATAATATCCTCCTTAATTTTTATCTATATCTATCTATCTATCTATCTATCTATATATATATATATATATATATATATATATATATGCATGCATGAAATAGAATTGCACGATAGAGCGTTGAGTATAATGCGTGTACGTACGTGGGGAGATCCTTCGCTGCGGGAACTTCCTATGGGATGGTTCTGGGCGGACTTTCTGCTCTTAGATGATCCGATGACATCATTCATAGCCCATTGTGTTTCCACATATGTTCTCTAAGAGGAAATGTTACTCGCGGGACTAATTCCACAGCAAGTGGTCTCCCCATGTTCGAATGTAATCAAGCGTATTAAATAATCTTGCACACACACACACGCGCACACACATTCATACATACAGACGTATATATATATATATATATATGTATGCTTATATATATATATATATATACATACACATATATATGTTTATGCAAACCCTGATACACTTACGCGCACACGCACGCACGCACACGCACGCACGCACGTAGATACTCACGCTGGCACACCCACGCACCCACACATACGTATAAACGCACACACAACTACACACACAAACACACACATACATATATATATGTTTATGCAAACACACATATACGCACACGTATACATGTGCTCGCACACAGTGCACACCCACACATACATATATACATACAGACATACACACACACACATATGTATATACTTAGACATATATACATACACACACACAGATATATATATATATATATATATATATATATATGTTTTTTATTCAAACACAGATACACGCACACGAACACACACGCGTACGTAGATACGCTAGCATACCCACGCACACACACAGACACATATACACACAAACACACACACACACTCACACACGCACATACGTGTGTTTATGCAAACGCACATACACGCACGCATATACACACGCTCGCACACACGCAAACACACACAAACACAAACACACACACACACACACACACACGCTCGCACACACACACACAACCATAAGAATTGAAAACTGTATTTTGTGATGATATTTTTCCTTTCTTAGTTGACAATTGTTTCAACGATTCCAAGCTGACTAATCTGCCTTATATTCATTAAGATGCACGTTATTAATGAACTAGTCATCGGTGGCATAGCTAGGGTAAACCGTACCCGGAGCAAGCCGCAAAAATGCCTCCCCACCACTAATTACAAGATCCACGATATTATATATTACTTATTTGTTTCAAGTAATTAATATTTTAAAGCAATATTTTAGGAATAAATACTTTGACAGGGTTCATTTACTTGCCGGTTTGGTACAGCCTGTAATTCAAAATATATATTTTTTTATGTCTAGTTTTACGAAACTTCCTTATTTTAACCATTTAATGCACCAGCTTCCTCGATTGAAACCTTAAAAAACCTAATGTGTGAAATGAGATGTAATAAAAATAATACAATTGTTTAAAGTCTCCTCGTCCTTGCTTTTGATGAGGCGCCCCTTCTTCAATCGGCGCCCGGGGCACGGGACCCCTTGACCCCTTGTTACGCTACTGCTAGTCATATATTGTAATATAAGAAACATCAGAGGCGGCAAGCTGGCAGAAACATTAGCACGCCGGACGAAATGCTTAGCGGTATTTCCTCTGCCGTTACGTTCTGAGTTCAATTCCGCCGAGATCGACTTTGCCTTTCATCCTTTCGGGTTCGATTAAATAAGTACCAGTTACGCATTGGGGTCGATGTAATCGAATTAATCCGTGTGTCTGTCCTTGTTTGTCCCGTCTGTGTTTAGCCCCTTGTGAGCAATAAAGAAATAGGAAACGTTAGTACGCCGGGCGAAAAGCTTAGTGGTATTTCGTCTGTGTTTACGTTTTGGGGTCGATAAATTAAGTACAAGTTGCATAGTGGGGTCGATCTAATCGACTGGTCCCCTCTCAAAAAATCGGATATTGTGCCTGGATTAGAAGAAGAATATGCTAGTTGAAGGATTGCAGTGATAATTGTAGCTTTCATACTATTGATAATATACGTTGGTTTGGAGCTGTGCGTGACTAGGTAGTGGTCCTGGAAAAGTGACTTCAGTTGTCGTTCTTATGCTAAGGAGAATGATGCTAATAGTGGAAGTATTGCAACAACAGAGGCGCACAATTGACATTGAAGTCCACAAGGCTTGTCAGCGAAGAACAGTCCTGGCCTCAACAGTTAGGATATTCAGTTATACTTTTTAGCAAAATTACTTACTTGCTCTTTACTCACCTTGAATTTTTATTACTTACCTGCTTTTGATTCACCTTGTGGATAATACTGGACTGGCTATGTGCATCAACTTAAGTACCTTATTCAACTGATTCTTAATTATTTATATATTTACATACACATATATGTATGTATACACACACACACACACACACACGCACACGCACTGTTATTAGTCGTAAGACACCTTCTGTTTTTACCATTATTGCTTTTGTAGTTCATGTTTTTGTATTTCATTATTGTTTTTTGTTTTTTATATTCGTGTGGCACCGTCCGTTTTGCTGTCCCTGTGTTCGTATGCATTCGATCCTTCTTCCAGGAAATCTACGCTCCTAGCTTAGTTTTTCTAATGCTCGTTGCTTAGTTTTTCCTGGAGGGCTGGCCGGATCTAGTAATCTCAAGATTAATCAGCCGAATTACTACGATGATCCGGTTCTTGACTGAAGACTGAGGGCTTCGAATGTCCTGTCTGTGTTTGTTGTATCGTCTTCTAAGTGTTATGCGTTCTTGTCACAGCTTGTATTTTTTTTACATATCATAATATATATATATATATATATATATATATAATATATTATATATATATATATATATATATATATATATATATATATATACAATTGCAGCGTGGAAGGTGTTTATAAGCCATTTAAGAAACACACAAAAGCCGTTCGCGATTCACTTCAACATTTAAGTTTAATTTGTCAAAATATTTTCGTCGCTTTGAGACCGCGACCTGTTCACTGATGCAGCACGGAATTTTGTCAGTGAACAGGTCGCGGTCTAAAAGCGACGAAAATATTTTGACAAATTAAATTTAAATGTTGAAGTGAATCTAACGTTTTTTGTGTGTTTCTTAAATGGCTTATAAACACCTTCCACGCTGCAATTGTTTTCGTTCCAGCAAACGATCTCAGATCAGGTCACCTGCTATGCAAGTACATCTCCGTAATATATATATACACACATATATATAATTGCATACACGCATGTAAATATACATACACATGTACGTAAATATATATATATATATATATATAATATAATTCGAGACAAAACCACTATTTTAAAACCAAACAAGGAAAGACTTAATCAATACATAAAATTTTAATATAAATTAAAGTGGCGGTTTATTTAATATTTATTTATTTAATTTATTAAAAATTTTATGTATTGATTAAGTCTTTCCTTGTTTGGTTTTAAAATAGTGGTTTTGTCTCGAATTATATTATATAATATTTTACTATAAAATTGGATTTAACCCTAAATCTGATTTTTCCCTGTATTTTGGATTCATTCCCTAATATTTATTATTATATATATATATATATATATATATATATATATATATATAAATATATATATATATATATAGAGAGAGAGAGAGAGAGAGAGAGAAAGGGATCGAAGAGCAATCAAGTGAACAGTTTCAGAATAGTGTTTATGCATTAAATAAATAACTTGGTTATAATTTTCATTTTATTCTATCTTATTAGGGTTAACATTTAATATATTCTCGAAAACAATTTAATAAAGCTGTTTGATTTCTATTGAAAGTTGTTCGGTCAAATTCGGAAAACCTTAAAAATATGGTGACACTTAATCGTTTAAGAGTGCATTTCACCCCAGGCGTCTAAGAATTTTTTTTAAAATTATGTCGTTTTAAAATAACTACTTTGGATTCTAATGTTTGAACGTCGGAGATTTCAGAAAGTGAAAAACATTTCAAATTTGAAATTTTTCCCTGAAAATAACGTAAAAAGTACATAAAAAGGCAATTATGAAAAAATCACTCCCTTACTTAAGAAACGGTATTTATGTATCAATTTCACGGATACGGAACATACATGTCTTGTAATAGCTGTATTAGTTTTTAAAATAATAAAAGTTCTGTGTATTTAATTATGAATGTATTAGTATTGTACTCTTTCACATTTTGAAAATTAAAAAGTCTTGTTGTTTCAATTTATTAAGGATGAAAATTTAATTACAATTTCACAAAGGAAATATACTTATATACATCAAATGCGAACAAAATATATAGTATTGTATACGCAAAAAAAAATTTTTTGTATGTGGAAACATAGATGTATTATAAAAAAAAAAACCATCGAAAGCAGACATAAATTTCTGAAATAAATTCGTTTCTGAGTCAGAAATTCTGACAGACAAAAAAATAAATAAATAAATAAATAAAAATAAAATAAAATTAAAAAATTAGGGAACTGCATATTGCGAAGCTCTGATATTTAAATCTTAAAAAAATAAAAAGGTTAAAAAGTGTCTTGCAAGTGCATGTTTAAACGAAAAGGTGTAAAATTAGCTGACATATGAATTTTAAAATTGTGAAGAGCAGCATCTTAATGTAATACTGCATAAATCTGTCCCTAGTTTCAACTTAATATGTATATTTGATGTACTGCGTTTACCGTAAATCCTCGAGTATAATCCACATTTTTCCCCCAAAATTTAAAGGTCAAAATCCCTAGTGCGAGATTAAAAATACGAGGTTTAAAAATAAAAATTATTTTCTAAGCAATGTCCGAGTCTCTATTTGCTGTCCAGCAATGTTTATTCAGACGTATTTTGTGATGTCGGGCGCGAAAATACCTTAAGCTAAGACTGAAAGCAATGAAGTCATAAAAGAATCATCCATAACTTGCAGTAAGCAAAATTATACCTGTTCTAAACATACCTGTTCTAAACAAAATGGCATTACTTTTTGACTCACCCTCGTATATGTATATATATATATATATAAACAAAATCTATATAATATGTATGTATGTATATATATATATATATATATATATATATATATATAATAGTTATCGCCATACTAATATGGCATTCTTATAAAAATAAGAATAAAGCTGTCCGCTTATTAGCTCCATGAGGCCATCGCCTTAAGTTAGCTATTTGATACACAAACTGTATCCATATAACCTTCGAACAAGGGAGGTCAGTCGCTCCACACTACTTGACCGGCAGCTACAGACGCAATACCCCGAAACGCGTCTGTAGCTGCCGTCAAGTAGTGTGGAGCGACTGACCTCCCTTGTTCGAAGGTTATATGGATACAGTTTGTGTATCAAATAGCTAACTTAAGGCGATGGCCTCATGGAGCTAATAAGCGGACAGCTTTATTCTTATTTTTATAAGAATGCCATATTAGTATGGCGATAACTATTATATATATATATATATATATATATATATATTATATATACATACATACATATTATATAGATTTTGTTATATATATATATATATATATACATATACGAGGGTGAGTCAAAAAGTAATGCCATTTTGTTTAGAACAGGTATAATTATCAGCACAGTAACATGTATCATGCAACGAAATGAAGCTGGTCGTCTGTCGATCACATCCCTACTCCTCAACATAGTCACAGTTTCTCACAATAGCAAAGTTCCACCTTCGAATGAGAGCCTGTATCTCTGCCCCGTAAAATTCTGTTGACTACATATTATATGTATATATATAGATATTTGCATATATATATATATATATATATATATATATATATATATATTATATATATATATATAACGGGAAGGTTACGAAAATAATCAAAAGACGAAGGCAGGTGGATACAAACAAACAAATGTATTAGTATGGCGCTCAGGAATAGAAATAGAAAAAAGTATTTTACGTTTCGAGCCTATGCTCTTCTACAGAAAGATACACAGAAAAAAAAATGCGTGTAGCAGCTAACGATCTATATATATATATATATATATATATATATATATATATGTATATTTATATCTATCTATCTATCTATCATCTCTCTCTCTCTCCTCTCTCTATATATATATATATATATATATCTATATTTATATATATATATACATATATATATATATATATATATATATATATATATATATATATATATATATATATATATATATGTATAGATGTGTATATATATCTATATATTAATGTATATACGATGGGTTTCTTTCTGTTTTTGTTTACCAAACCCATTCACATGGCTTTGGTCGGCCCGGAGCTATAGTAGAAGACACTTATCTAAGGCACCACCCAGTGTAACTGAACCTACAATAATGTGCTTGGATATTAAGTTTCTTACCACATAATCATGTTTGCATCAATCCACACACTTATTCTTCGTTTTGATTCTGAAATTCCGTTGCGACAAAATGTTTTTCAAGTTTTTCACATCTTAACATAGAAAAATCTGAAATTATTTCTTTTAGAATCTATATCTTATTATAAGTTAGAGTAGTCTTTTCCTACCTATTTTCCCCGCGGGCCCTACTATAACTTTCCAGAAAATGTATGCCTCACCGGTGATTGGGGGGAGGGGGAGGAAATAGAACCAATTATTTTAATATTTTATCACAATTACTTAATGCGAAAGAACCTACCGGCATCTTTTTTATTATGTATTGAGTGGAGAAAAAAAAAAACTACATTATTGGATAAGATAAATCGTGATTTACTTTAATGAGAACCTCGCCACTACGACTGATTTACTTGATTTGAAGAGACAATTTTTGGTTAACTTCAGTCGTAGCATTAGAATAGCGTTATATTCTTTTCTACTCAAGGCACAAAGCCCGAAATTTTTGAGGAAGGGGCCAGTACATTACATCGACCCCAGTACGCAAATCGTACTTAATTTATCGAGTACGAAGGGATGAAAGACAGAGTCGACCACGGTGGAATTTGATATAAGCTAACCATATAATAAATAGACATGTGTAATATCGATAGATTTAATATAACAATCTATAACAAAGTTGACTAAATATCAAATAATATAATACCTAATTAACTTAAAATTTAATATCACAAATACATAAGCCACCTATATATATATATATATATATATATATATATATATAGTTAATCCAAACATGTAAACACAAAGAGAAAGCACAACAACGCGAGGACGTGGAACAAGTATAGTATTATTGAACGCTCAGGAAAGGAGGGTTTAACGTTTCGAGCGGAGCTCTTCGTCGGAAACATAGGAGAAGGAAAGATCCGGAGAAGGGAAGACAGAGCGAAAATAACTCGCCAACGGTACACACGCGGTGACATAATAAAAAAGAGAGATATAATAATTATCTATCGTAACTAATATCTAACAATATATATATATATTAAAGTATATTTATTAATTAATTATTTTATTGTTCTAGTTTATTTTTAACCTGTGAGCGACTATATTTATATCGAAGTGATTTCTCTATTACAATAATCATTTATTAAATATAGCTACGAAACACGTGTCGTTTTTCTATCTATTACATACGTTTTTATTATTTTTTTTGCTATTTACTTAATCTTTGACATTTTATTGTTATTCTAATTTCAATTTTTCTATTATATGTAATTTTCTAGATGGTGTAATTTAATTGCTCATTTTGTATTGATATGGGAAAACAAAAAAACACACACACTCTTATATACGACGGGCTTCTTTCAGTTTCCGTCTACCAAGTCCACTCACAAGGCTTTTGTTGGCTCGAGTCTAAATTAGAAAATACACGCTCAAGGGACTGAATCCCGAACCATGTGGCTGGGAGGCAATATATATATGTATGTGTATATATATATATACATATATATATATAATATATATATATATATATATATATATATATATATATAAATATATATATAAATATATATATATATATATATATAAATATATATATATATATAATATATATATATAAATATATATATATATATATATATATATATATATAATATATATAAATATATATATATATACCGGAGTAAACACATAACTGTGAAACAAGGTGGAAAAGAGAGTACTCAAATACCAGTGGTAGAGTAATAACAAAACTGTCCGACGAACGGGAACGTAAAACTCCGAGTAACAGCTTTTGTTGAATTTCTCCTGCTTTTAAATAAAGTATATACACACACACACACACACACACACACATATATATATATATATATATATATATATATATATATATATCTCCTTAAATCCTTAAAAATGTTTTAGCCCGAAGGCCGCGGCCATGCTGGGGCACCACCGCTGGTGTATATATGTACAGATGCGGATTTATGAATTTTATGAAAATGAATTGTATGATTAACACGTAACACATTTTTTGATAGAAACCGGATTATTTCTGCGAAAGGCGATCAGCTCTAATTAGACGAGATTAAGTTGTTTATGCGGCGTAGCAAACAAATACTAGACATAATCAATGTATTTGGTCAGAAGCACTTGTGGAATGTCTAACTACAAACATAATTTTTCGCTGAGATTTTCGAGCGGAGATTTTAGAGAAATACCAGACTGTTTGTGTTTCATTTGACTAGGCGCAAGGGATTTTATAATTTGATTATGATCATGTATGATTTCCTCTTATACGTTCATGCTTTTGCCTGTTCGTTTATTCTCTTATTTCTGTTTTATATGTGTATAATAAACATAATTCTGTATGTAATATGCATAATTCTGCGAGCATATGTGTCCGTATATATTCATGGATATACACGCACATACACACACACACACGTGTGTGTTTGTGCTGTGTGTGTGTGTGTATGAATACAGAGTACATATGTTCAGATATGCATATATGTGTGTTGAGATACATCTTTGAGAAAGAGTTCTATAATTCGCAAGCATACTCCTACGCACACATACGTACGCATGAACCCATTATATATATATGAAGAATACGAAAATGGAGATATTGAAGTTAGTAAGAGCTTATTATCAGCTAAAATCGATCATTATCTCTTACAGCTACCTCTGTTTGAATTATATATATATAATTCAAACAGTCTGGGTTTCAAGGGCCCACAGCTTTTTTTAATATTCTCCCAAAGAGTCTCAGGAACTTGCACAAAGTAATTGTAGCGGTTTTTAAATCAAAGCTGGACATCTTCCTGTCGAGAGTCCCAGATGAACCTACCTCACGGCAAGAGGTGCAAATGAGGGTAGCTATATCAAACTCCATTCTTCACCAAGTGTCACATATTAGAGGAGGCTCTTAGTAATAACAGTGTAGCACAAAACGGCGGTGCATCAGCATGGCCGCAGCTTTGAGCTGAAACAAGAAAAACGAAAAAACGAAGATATATATATATATATATATAAACATACACCCATACATACATATATATATATTGTATATATATATATATATATATATATATATATATATATTATATATATATATATATATATGCATATATATGTATATATACATATAAGTATTTATATGTATATGTATGTATATATACAAGCATTTGCTTAGTGCTTATCAACTTTGTGTTTCAAACAAAATGCCGCCAGTTCCTTTCTTGTCAAAACGTACGAGTTGGTATAAAAGCATTCCCGGACTAGTTCTGTAGTGCGCCACCAGATAGCAGCACCCGGTTGCATGCTCTGTGAGAACTAGCAATGACCTTCATGAGGCAGTGTGCAGGAGGGACATCACTACTTCCTTGATTGTCCGCATTTATGCAGTCTTATCTTTTAGTGGCTTGTACGGTTCAATGCTTTCCTGTTCTTTGTCATCCACTTGTATATCCCCAGGTATGACAATATCTATGATCTTGGATCCTGTCATCATTTTCTCAACTATAGCCATGTCTAGTTTCCGAGCATCCATCACTGTATCACACTAGATTGTAAAATCTTACTAGATCTTATACGGATTATGGTTTATGCTCATAGCATTTCAATGTCTTTCCAAGACCGTACTTCTCACACAATACTCATTGAACATACTCAGTTACGTTATCATGCCTCTGTTTGTATTCTTTTTGAGCCAGTTTGCTATACACACAAACAATATGCCACACATACTACAAAGATGTGATTCATTACTCCTATGTATTTGGAACTCAGTGTAATTAGTTCACAGGACTTGTTCCTGAGCACTGCATATCAATACCTCAGTGCATATTAAGGCGGCGAGCTGGCAGAACCGTTAGCACGCCGGGCGAAATGCGTAGCCGTATTTCGTCTGCCGCTACGCTCTAAGTTCATATTTCGCCGAGGTCGACTTTGCCTTTCATCCTTACGAGGTCGATAAAATTAAGTACCAGTTACGCACTGGGGTTGATGTAATCGACTTAATCCGTTTGTCTGTCCTTGTTTGTCCATTCTATGTTTAGCCTCTTGTGGGTAATAAAGAAACAAATACCTCAGTGCATCCTTTGAGATCACATTTCATTAGAATACCCCCAGGTCTTGACTTTGTCTTTCTCTTTCATTTCTCTGAGATATTGCCCATACATAACTTTCATTTTCATTTTCAGTTGTTCAGTCTTTGTCCGCTGTCATGTTTCTCAAACGCATTTGGGCGTATCGCAATTTCACTAGGTAGTGTATTACTAGTTCTAAAAAACAACCACCAAAAGTTCATTCTGCTGTTTCCGGAACCATGCAAGGCTGTTTTTCTCATTGACAACACAGATCTTACAACCTATCATTATTATTATTATTATTATTATTATTATTACAATTATTATTATTATTATTATTATTATTATTACAATTATTTTTATTATTACTATTATTATTATTATTATTATTATTATTATTATTATTATTATTATTATTATTATTATTATTATTATTATTATTATCATTATTATCATTATTATTATTACTATTACTATTACTATTCTTATTATTATTACTATTATTATTATTATTATTATTATTATTATTATTATTATATTATTATTATTATCATTATTATTATTACTATTAATATTACAATTATTATTATTATTATTACTATTACTATTACTATTATTATTATTATTATTATTACTATTATTATATTATTATTATTATTATTATTATTATTATTACTATTATTATTATTATTATTATCATTATTGAGTGAGCGAGCAGAGCATGCCATCAAAGTGACACTGGGGTAAAATATACGAAGCCCAATATACCCATCATGACTACCCGTCTGATAAAGGTACACCAGGCACATGCATCACAACCATATGTGCGCGACATGGTGATCTCATATCAAGATAAAAACACACATGACCTTGCAGGTGGGGCCCAGTTAGAATTTTCTTCAGGTTGAGTAGCCCATCCTGCTCAAACGGTCCCTGAATAAGGGTTGCTTTAGGATGTTGAACGAAACACCTATGTTTCCAGAGGTGAACCATTCAAACTCCAAAGAATCCCTCTCAACACATGGCCATGATGCTCCCCCACTACTTCTGCTCGTGATCAGAGATGCACATATCGTCAGCCACTAAGGGACATGCTCAACTGGTTAAGGTCAAACAACTGACAAGCAAATCTGTGGTATTGAGCAGAATATTTGCTGTAGCCCATCTTTTATACCAAGACAAAACAATGTACATGATAACACTTCCAATCAGTTAAGATCAGAAGCCATGAGAGCCACTGCCTGGTACTGCATCAGGGCATTTATTATTATTATTATTATTATTATTATTATTATTGTTATTATTATTATTATTATTATTATTATTATTATTATTATTAGTATCATTATTATTATTACTATTATTATTACTATTATTATTATTATTATTATTATTATTATTATTATTATTATTATTATTATTAACAGATTGAGTTTAACTAAATATCTATTTTTGGGCTCAATGTGCTAATATAATATAATTTTAAAAAAATGTTCCTTCTCGAGCCATGCCTGGCTCATGAGGGCCGGTTTCCCGGTTTCAGTGGCGTAGAAATTCCCCACCTGGACGGGACGCCGGAAAGTCACAGCGTTACTCATTTTTACCAGCTGAGTGAACTCGAGCAACGTGAAATGAAGTGTTTTGCTCAAGAGCACAACGCATCACCCAGTCCAGGAATCGAAATCACAACCTTACGATCAACACCCTAACCACTAAGCCTTGCGCCTCCACTACAATATAATACGCTTAGCTTTTTATCCAAGAAGATCATGTTTTCTGGATTAATTAACCTCACCTCTAATCTGATATTCATTCTTCCATCCATCCATCCATCCATATAACGGTTGAACGACTATCATGTGTACAAGAGATGTGGGTACGAGCCCCACGGGCAGCCTTCGACTTTTTCTACCCAAATGAGATTTTCAACCCCGTATTTATGTGTTATTATTTATACCTTTATCACATCCAGATTCAATTACAAAAAAAAAAAAAAATTCTCCGAAGTTCTCTCGAGTATTTATAAATTTTCACGACGCCAAAATACATACATACATACATACATACATATATGCATACATACATACATACATACATACATACATACATACATACATACATACATACACACATACATACATACATACATTATTGCCTTGAATACTTCTTCCATGTTCTTTTGGGTGCAGAAACTAAACTACAGAAAATACATATATAATTATTAATATACAATTAATCACGTGTTCATATAAAATTCAAATTAGAACCCGATTAATATATATATATATATGTATTTATATATTTATATATATAATCACATTAAATATAAAATTTTATTTAGGGCCCTATTATTTACGAATATGTATGTATTGGCGTCAGTATGTGTGCATGGGTTCTTGTCATTACCTGTGTACGCGTCTCTCAGTCTGAATGCGCATGCGTCTATGTTGCGTCTTTGTATATTTGTTTAATTCTCACCACTTTCAAAGTTATTCAATAGGATTGCTGTCTGCACGTGTATTTAATGACTTGGAGAAGGCAGACAACTACAGAATCCAAACTAATTAAAAATTGGACAGGAGCATGCAGTGCAAATGTAAATTTGATCATTGGTAAGTATAGTGAGAATTGTAGTTATTTCTCTACTAAAATTTCAAAGAGAATTCTCCCAAAGCTGTTGTGTAATTCTTGTTCTTTCACCGAAAATTGTTGTAATATTATCCTGCTTGCTCTTGCAACTGGGTGATTTACATCAAGGGAGGTAATAACTCAATTGGAGAATGATATACGCGCGCGCACACACATACAAACACACGTGCATATATATATATATATATATATATATATAGATTATGAGAGGTAATGGTGTCAATGCTGAATACGTGATATAGATAGACCGTAGCTAAGCTCCATGTTCGGTGATTATGCGAATAAGGGGTTCAGCGTTGGTCATATGTCAGCGTGTGTATATAAAAAATTTTTTGCAATGAGATAAAAACTAAGGGTGTGTAGATTTTAGAACATTTATAGATAGAAGTTCTTACAGCTTTTTATATATACCTTCATCGGAGACGGTGTGAGAGGATGGTTAAGAAATAGTTAATTAAGATAAAATATAAAATAGAGAGTGAGGTGGAGGAAATAAAAGAAAATAGATGTGAGATATGTAGGGATATTGCATTCGTAGATCCGTTTTTTTAAGGCAGAATGGTATACATATAAGATTCCAATACCTTATGAGTAAAATCCAGTAGAATTTAAAATTGGTCATTCCAAGAATATTAGAAACTGCTGTAAGACCTTTTATCTATAAATGTGCTACAATCTACACAGCGTTAGTTTTTTTTATCTCATTACGAAAAAAATATTATATATATATATATTATATATATATATATATATATAGAGAGAGAGAGAGAGAGAGAGAGAGAGAGAGAGAGGAGAGGAGAAGGAGATACAAAGAGAGAACTTGAAACGGTTAAATTGCAGATAGTCATGCTGAAAGGTAGGCATATTGAATAAATCTAATTGTATTTGCTTGAAAATCTTTGTTCGTAAACTGTTCAGAGCAGATACTTAAGCAAGAGAGAGAGTGAGAGACAGGGGAGAAAGAGAGTAAGAGAAGGAGAGAAAAAAGAGAAGAGGAAAGTCTACAATATGCTGCATTTGTCTGTTCAAATAGCAGGCACATATCGAAATCTTTTTACATATCGAAATTTTTTTTACGTGTTTCAGTCATTAGACTTCGGTTATACTGGGTCGTGAAGATCATAAATTTATTCATTAAAATGTAAAGCGATAGATAGTTATATTGAAATGAAATAGACTTGGCAAACAGCTATGGAAAATTACACCTTTATTATGTGTCCCAGACCAAAAGCTGTGGTTGACTTTGTTTTTCACTTTTTTGAGGAAAACCATTTGAGCACTGCGGTCAATGTAATTGACTAGCGACAATATTTCAGGTCTTGTGCCTTTTATAGAAAAAACTACAACTATCATTATAACATGCAGAATGGTATTTTGTAGTCAGGAATTACTGTGAATTCAATGATTTCTTATGTCTATGATATTTTACACATCAAATATTAAACACTGATAGGTAAAAGCAGATATCGCATATATAAAACATGTTGAACCATGTTGTAATGGAGATAAAATAGCACAGGGCTATGGCAGAAAATTGGTTAATAAACAAGCACGAAAAAATGTGTTGTCGTTTTATTTCAAGAAGGTTTAAAAGTGTAGGTTTTTTGCTAAGAGATATATTTAACCTTTTACCAGCAGAAAAACAGATTGTTTTTTTTACAAATAAATGTCTTTGAATATATATCAGCCAGTTAAGAATTGTAGATGAGAGTAAAATTTAACTTCCCACGTATACAATTTTCTATCAATTATTTAAGATTTCTGCTACAAAAGGCACCCTTATACGCACACAAAAGAAAATTGTCTCGAAGTCTCATATCTCTCTTTGTATAATAAAATCAATACCTTCTATTAAGTGTTTATAAACTGGCAACAATAATGAAATTAAAAAAAAATCTTTCAAAGTTTTAATTTCAAATAAAAAATATCTGAAAGCTAGATCGAAGAGAATACAGACACACATACACACACACATACACACACACAGACACACACACACATGCATACACACATTCACACATACATACATATATGTATATATTCAATCGAATAGTATTACACATATGATAAATTAAATAAAGACTTCCCAACAATTTTCTTTCAATTTATTTCAATTTACTCCTGACTGTCTTCTGAATGCAAATATATCATAACTCTGTAATGTTCAATAATTCGAGTATACACTTCTAATTTAAGAAAAACAAAATAAAAGCATAAAATGCGATATCTATTTTAGCATCATTATTTGAAGTCTAAATATCAATAAAAATAATGGTAGCAGGTAACAATATTATTTAAATTATTTATAAACTATTGATACCAGAACCAAGAACAGTCTTTTGATTTAGACTACTTGATGGACAATTGTGGAATGCTTTTTCTAAAATAGAATGTTTAAAAGAAAGAAATATATTTTCTCTGTTTTCGAATTAAGTCAATTTAATATTTTCTTTTCAAATTCAGATTTTTCTTCAAAAATTACAGTTGAAATCAAAAGTATATAGGAAACAACGACGAACAGATTTTCCTCTTGTGTAGGCGAAATTTATCCCTGTTTGGGAGCCTCTCAACTGGATATTTGAAAATGGAAAAAAAATATTCTACCTGCTACAGCTTAGATTCCTATCATAGCTAGAATTGCCTTCACCATAAGGATTAGTTTGTAACCCAACGAAAAAGCTTTTATTCTAGCATTCAACAAACTATTACTTGTAGGACGCATTTTATGATAGAAGATAGATAATTATTCGAAATGGAGCACACTTAATAATGTTTGATATTTTTCCTCGTGAAAATTATTCCTCGGTTTAGTTCAGATAAGCGAATACTTTGTCGCAATCTTTATCACATAGCTAGCTATCAACATCGTCACTGATATTTGCCATAATTTTTATCAAATACTAGCAGTATCGCCCGGCATTGCTCAGGTTTGTTTCGACCCTTTAGAATTGGAATTTTTGAAAAGTAAAACTTTTGCATTATGTAGCTTGTTATTCTCTTTAAGTGTACATTTTTCTGGTTGAAATACACCGAAAAATGGCGACACAGCAGTCAAAAAATTCGAAAAAATTAGGGGATTTTCATAGAAAAAAAAGCACCTTTTTGATGTAAATAGTTTTGGTATTAACATGGTCCGATTTGAATTTTTTCTTCTACGGAAGGAAGAGCAAGCCTTCTTCTATCATACTCTCAATTTTGGTCAACTTGCGCTGCAAGGTTCCGGAGGAGATAGTGTTAGTTGAAGGCTACCAAACCTGCCATACACAGACAACTTCAGCTTTATATATAGAGAGATTTAAAAGTAAAAAGTTAGCCTGTCTCAGTTTGTGTCACGATACAGAAGTTGAGAATCGCTACTCTACGCATTAACTATCATGCAAAAGACTACAAAAAAAAAAAAACAAAAAGAACTGAATTAATTCACATTCCACAGTTTGAAAAAAAGTTATGTATTAGATACCGTAGACATAGAGACATTAATTCCAAATAAAAGTTTGAAACATCATGACTGACACATATTTGATAATGTATCTGCCGTATAAAAGATAAAGCGAGGCCGGGCGACAAAGACCATATTACTGCCACGCACGCGCGCACACACACACACACACACACACACACACATATATATATCTGTGTGTGTGTGCGCTCGTGATTCTATATTTGTATGTGTGTGTGTATATATATATATATATGCATACATACATATATATATGTGTGTGTGTGTATTTATATATATATATATATATATATATATATACTATTTCTATTTCATCTAGTTTCAGCTCACGAGCTGTAGCAATGCTGGGGCACCGCCGTATAGTATTCTCTGTGGCATTTGTGTGGAACGTATGCCCACCCATCGGTACACACTCGGACCTACACACACACAATTACACCCACGCTCAATTGATGTCCCACGGACGCACACCTAAATATATATGTCTATTTATAATCATATGTACTTGTATGTGTGTATCTCTATGTATACGTCTGTGTGTTTCTATTTGAGTGTGTGTTTGTGTATGCACGTGTGTGTGTGTGTTCACGCATGCTCACGTGTAAATCGTTAGTGTTTTCAAACGAATAAGGAAAGAGTACTCAATACATTTAGAGTACTTTGCTCCCGAACACGCACAACAGACACATACAAACGCAAACACTCAAGCACTTACACATACACACATAGACAAACACACACACACACACAAGTCCCAACACATATACATACATGCGAACACACATAGATTTATTAGAAATCGTTGAAATATGAGAATGTATAGGCCTAGATAAAAAAGAAGTCAGACACATTACAATACTCCCCAAAACACAGAAAAGCCTAAACCCGGAAACGAACCTGCTCTCTAGCGATTCGCAACTATTAAAGAGAATCAGATCGTGATTTAGACCGGAATTCTATGTCGTTTAGGTCAATTTTGTTGGGTCATTCAGTGCAGCATTCCTGTCATTTTCTTCCTTATTTCCTCCAGATGGCGCCACCTGGTGTCATGGCTGTCTGCATTTTCTCGTAATGTCTTGTATTGGAAATAGAAAGAACTTTTTTGTTTATGATTTAGCCGATGGCGGAGTGGGAGGAGAATGAATGAGAAGGATGGAGGAAAGAAGGAAGGAAGGAAGGTAGATGAGGAGTAGGAGTGAATAGAGGAAGTGAGGAATAAACGGTGAGAGAAAGGAAGAGAAAATGCTGTGAGGGAAAGGAGTAAGGTGAGGTGAAATACGGAAAAAAGAGAAAGCAGCGTAACTGAATGACAGACTGTTTAAATAAGTAGGAAAGCATAAAGTCAAAACTAAGGCGATGCATAAAGTTAACGTGCTATACTTTCCAACATAAATATATATAAAGTATACATACTAGCGTACACACATATATAATATATACACAAGCATGCATACATATACACAAGCAGATTCAATATGTATATATAGGCATTTGCATATTTATATGTATCATTGTGTGCATATGTGCATGGATCTGTGCACGAATAGAGAGCAGTTCAAGTATCTCTCTAACATATATGTGTGTGCACGCGCATGCATTTGCATGCATTTGAACGTATGTATGTACATATGTGTTTGTGTGAAATTATATATATATATATATATATATATATATATATATATATATATATATATATTATATATATATATATATATATATATATATATATATAAATATATATATATATATATATAATATAATATATATATATATGCGTGTATATTTAGGGATAACCACTAGGTGGATAACCAATATGCTAGAAGATCACATACGATATATATATAATATATATATAATATAAAATCCGTTCTGTCTGTCTGTGTGTGCGTTCTAGGATCTCGGGCATCCTCCATTCGATTGCGCTCAAACTTGATATGTAGATACCAACGGTTTTAGGGCGTGTATAAGTCTTGAAAAAAATTACAAAAATCGATTCCAGGTGAGAATGCGATCGATAAAGCTGTGGGAAAGTGCATTTGTAAAATCATCTTTCTTGGAATAGAAGAAAGTCTATCTTTTTTTCTTCTTTTGGTGGTGTCTCAAATTTAGGTTAAATCAGTGTTTCTCAAGTTTCTCAAGTTGTTTTGAGAAAATTTGATTTAAATGTTTGACAACTCAGCAGCGTCCATTGGACGGGGGGGGGGGCGTTTTGCTCGTATATATATATATATATATATAAATATATATGCTCATACATACGCATAATTGTACATGCGCGCATACACACGCAAACAAATATTGTATGAATAATTCATACACACACACATACACACACACACAGACACACACACACATACATATTAATCTCAAAGCATGTTTATATACATCAAATGTAAGAATGTATGTATGTTTGTATATTTACATGCAAGTGCGTATGTCTATGCGTGCGTGTGTGTATAAGCATGCGCGCATGCGTATACCCATACATAGATACATCTATATGAAAAAGGAGAAGAAAATTACGGATTTTTACCCAAGAAGTTGAATAACCTCAAAGCAAAAGAGACAAATGCCGACACAGCTACATGTCACATTTTAGCAAATTATTTAAACTTATTCATAACATATATTATAATTTGCCTTTCGCCACTTCTCCATATCTTCTGAATTTCTGTGTACATATAGGCGCAGGCGTGGCTGTGAAGTAAGAAGTTTGTTTCCTAACCACATGGTTTCGGGTTCAGTCCCACTGCGTGGCACCTTGGGTGGATATCTTCTACCATAGCCTCGGGCCGACGAAAGCCTTGTGAGTGAATTTCGTAGACGGAAACTGAAAGAAGCCCGTCGTATCTATCTACTATCTATCTATCTATCTATCTATCTATCTATCTATCTATCTATCTATCTATCTATCTATCTATATATATATATATATATATATATATATATATATATATATATATATATATATATATATATGTACGTGTGCGTATATGTTTGTGTGTCTGTGTTTGTCCACCCCCCAACATCACTTGACAACCGATGCTGGTGTGTTTACGTTCCATAACCTAGCGGTTCGGTAAAAGAGACTGATACAATAAGTCTTACAAAGAATAAGTCCTGGGCTCGATTTGCTCGACTAAAGTCGGTGCTCCAGCATGACCACTGTTCTCGTAAAAAACGTCTTCCTCCCACCCCCGCCAAGATTAAGCTAAAGCTGGTTTCATGTATCTTTACTACTACAACTATCACTACTACAACTACTACTACTACTACTACTACTACTACTACTACTACTACTACTACTACTACTGGGAGACCCCCTTCGGTCATGAATGACCATGGGATTACACCTAGAATGTTACCCTCCCAGACAAAAGTCCGGGCAAGGTTGTTTATGGAAGTCGCCCATTCATACCAGCCTTCCCTCTCCACACCACTGATGTTATCTAAGGTAAAAGCAAAGGCCAATACAGCTTGGCACCTGTGTCTTGCTCAAGAACACAACACCCAGCCCCGGTCCAGGAATCAAAGTCACAACCTCACGATCGTAAGCTCGACGCTCAAACCAGTGAGTCATGCATCTTCACGCGACTACTACTTCTACTACTACTACTACAACTACTACTACTACTGCTGCTGCTGCTACTACTACTACTACTACTACTACTACTACTACTACTACTACTACTACTACTACTACTACTACTTATGCAGCATAGATAAAACATATTTTGACGGAGTAATCTCAAATCGATCTCAGATTTCAGGGAATTCGAGTAAAGCGCGTATACGTGTGTGTGTGTGTGTGTGTATGCGTACTTGTGTGTGCATGAGTGAGTGTGAGTGAGTGTGTATGTCTGTAAATGTAATGTGATTTGAAATCAGAGTACTAGAATAACTACCACGTGGTATTATATCCCATACTCGAACACATATCTTTATTCGCCGCCTTTAAAACGAAATAGGATGTGCACAGCACAACATTCTAATTTGATCCCCCTCTATAAATATCTCAACAAAAACATAGTAAGTGGCAATTTGTAAGTTGTAAGCAGCAATTTGTAAGTAGTAAGTGGCACTATTACTTTAAATAACAGCAACAACATTTTATTGAAGTTATTTTATTTTCAACTTGAATGCATTCATTCATCAATGACATTTTTATCCGTTTGTAAGTATATATTAGATTTTAATACGTATGATGTAAATCTATTTCACGTCCATTCAAGAACGATGTTAAAATGATTATAATTGCCTACTTATCTATGTTTATCACCTATGTAGAAAGATTTAAATGCATCTAAAACACAACAGTAACAGTTGTATGAAAATACAGATAAAAGCTAAGTAAAATAACATATCGCAATAAATATACTTGATTAGAAATATATATAAGCAAAGCAGATATTCTTCTGTTCTTAAGTAATTTGAGTGGTTCGTTATGAGAAACTACAATTCTGATGTATGATAAATAACCAAAAGATTGCAACACCTTATTAATCTCTTATCATGTAAGATATACTACAACAGAGAAGCATCGGGCCATATGATGAAGAGTTCGTTGTGCAGCTATAGGTATTTAGGTTCGATTTTACTACGTGGAATCTTTTGTTGTGCAGTTATAGGTATTTAGGTTCGATTTTACCACGTGGAATCTTTAATAGGTTTCTTCAAGTTTGAAAGTATAATGAAAATATAAATGTGAAAAAAGTGCTCAGTTCGACGAAAAAAAAAAGAAGACAATGTTAAAAAATAAAGTATACGAGAACTTAACAGCATAGCAGTTGTTGTTTGTTCCTTCTCGAGCCCTGCTTGCCTCATAGGGCCGGTTTCCCGGTTTCTTTGGCCTATAGGTTCCCCACCTGGACGGGACGCCGGTCCGTCGTAGGTGAGCTGTAAGATGCAGGAGTAAAAGAGCGAGAGAAAGTTGTGGCGAAAGAGTAAGCAGAAATTCGCCATTACCTTCTGCCGGAGCAGCGTGGAGCTTGGGTATTTCGTTCATAAACACACACATTGCCCGGTCTGAGATTCGAAACCGCGATCCCTCGACCGCGAGTCCGCTGCTCTAACCACTAGGCTATGTACCTCCACAGCAGCATAGCAGTACCAAAAAGAAAATCCCTTCATCAGCTATTAACTAGAAGCCAGCGCTGTTTTGGCACCAACCGACTGTAGATTGCAAACTACTAGGAAACAATGCAATCTTTAGATACGTAAAATCTAGTGCATCAACGAATGATCTCGAAGTGGATCGAACAGTAGCGAAAGAAGCAGAGGGTGTTAACCTACCGATAAGTATCTAAAAGGTATTGGTCTCTGGTTGATAGGAAATGCAAAGAATTTCGCCGTATTTCCTTATTCTAATCATTCCAGCACACCCGTATATACTATTCCCTCTGGCTATATTCTTGTCCTGCGGCGAATGCTTGATTATACATATATACGTGCATATATGCACATCCCCCGATATATATATATATGTATGTATTATGTACATATATTTATGTGTATATATATATATATATATATATAATATATATATATATATATATATATGACTGCGTGTGTATCCCTTCCTTGGATCTTTTCTTTTTCTATGTTTCTGACGAAGAGCTCCGCTCGAAACGTTAAATCCTCCTTCTTTCTTTCCTTTCTGAGCGTCCAATAACACTATACTTGTTCCACGTCTTCGCGTTGATGTGTTTTCTCTTTGTGTTTTCATGTTTGGATTAATTATATATATATATATATATATATATCAAGACATGTTTATACACATATATACACAAACATAGGAAAGTAAAACCTTTTATTTGCTACATCATAATATTTACCCAGCGTATTGAGTACTTTAATTTTTGCTCGTGAGAATCTCATCTTTCAGGCGTATATGTGTATGTGTGTGTGTATGTCTGTGTATATGTGCGTGCGTATGTGTATATATGACTGTGAAATTTTATTAGTATTTATTCATTTAAAATGTATGAACTCAAGCATACGATAAACTAAGTAGAAAAGAATGATTAGCTTAGTAAGTACTGGGGATAATTTAATTCCCCATTCCTTCGAAGGAATTGTCTCAGTCTAGTCGGAAACGAATGCTAAAACTAGCAATAGAATAAAAGGAAACTGCAATCTTCACGAATATTGATAGAAAGCGGTCGATCTCAGACACAAGCCAGATATGATCGGATAAACATGAAAACAATACTGGCAATTTATTTGTTTATCATATCGTTTGATCGACAGATATCACGGACAGATATAACTTTGAAATACAATATTTGGCGATGCATTATAAAAGCATAATTAATGCGTATAATAGTTTTATGGCGATGCGATTAATAGTTATTTCTTTTGAACTTTTGAGTGTCCCAGATTTTTCCAACAAAAAGATAGAAATCAGTAAATAACGAGAACATTTATTACTAATATGGAGGAAAATGAATTTACGTTGCTTTGGTTCTTATACATGTTAATACTGTCATGTAGTTACTATATGCATTCATACGTACGTACGCACATATATACATACATACACACATATACACACACATACATACATACATACATACATACATACATACATACATACATACATACATACATACATACATACACATACATATATACATATATACATTATATATATATATATATATAATAAATCTCTGAGCGAGGTATAAACAGTAGCTGCACAACATCGTGAAGTATAATTGCTACTTAAATGTGGCTAACCCTTAAGGGTGGATGCTACTGTAGCTTGTAGCTCCAGGAGGACACCTCCTCCAGCTGGCTTTTGACACACTTTCTGTGCCCTATCGGTATTTGCAAAGGGAAGCCATCCTTCCCGTCTTCAACCTATGATACACACGGACTCGAGTTTCTGGGTATTGATCCGTCATCAGCGAGCGACAATCACCGGTTATCGATAAAAAGTAGGCCCCTTTGCAAATACATATATCCTTTTTCCAGTGACGAAAATCACTGATATCGAAAAAGTGTAAACTAGCAATAATAAATCTCTGAGCGAGGTATAGACAGTAGCTGCACGACATCGTAAAGTATATTTACCACTTAAATGGGCTAATGCCTAAGGGTGGATACAAATATTCATATATATATATATATATACATACTTATATGAGTAGACCAGTGTGCATTTGTACAGGAATATGTAAATGCATTCATTGTTTACAGGTATGTGGGTGCACCTGCATACAGATGTATGAATACAAATATAAATATGTCTGTATAGCAACAAATATAAAGCTTACGGCGACGGAGCAATGGATCTTATGCAATGGTTCGAGTGGAACGTTCACTTTAACAGCGGAAGAACATCCCTGGAAGGCGATGAAGGAACTGGAAGATCAAAGACGAGCGTCAGCCTAGGAAATGTGGTGTTGGGCATCAAGAATTGCCCCCCCCCACGGTACCAGACTGTCAATCAAGATTCTACTGCGACGTTTTGAAGCGTTTGTGGAGGACATTCAGCGAAATTGACCAAATCTATGGAGCGCGAGTAACTGAATTCTTTTTGACGAGTTCTCACACTTGAGTTTCTCGTTACAAACAACATGGTATCGCTTTCGCTCCTGCCCTATTCACCGGATTTAGCATCTGTTGACTTGTATCTTTTTCCCAGAGCGAATCGCCGAAGGTCCTCGACTCGCTTACGAAAAACGAGCTCCAGGCCTCATTCGAAAAGTGGAAGGAACGCTGGGACCGGTGTACTGCTGCTCAACGTTACTAATTCGAAGGAGATGATGTTAAAACTTGGGTAAATCCGTTAATTTTTATCAAAGCAAAACTAATCCAGGAAACTTTGATGCTACATCCATCGAGGGCAAACACGTACATGAACACACACACACACACACACACACACACACACAACACACACACACACACACACACACACACACGCACACACACACACAACACACACACACAACACACAACACACACACACACAACACACACACACACACACACACGCACGCACACACACACACACACACACACACACACACACACACAGATATACATGCGTATACACTGTAAAGTACTTTAATTTCGCGGGCACGAAATTTCGCTAATTGAGACCTAGAGACAAATTCGCGAGAATTTAATTTCGTGAATACACATGTTTGAAAATTTTTGGGAATATTTATTTTATTAAATCTAGATAGAAAAATATCTGATTTTTTTCAACATTTGTTAAGCAGTTATCTTTCAAGTAGACTCATTTGTTAACATAGTAAACGTTAGGTACGGTCATTGATGTGTACCTATTCACTGATCGCGTTGTTTTACTATGATACAGTTCAGTAATTGAGTCGCTTACTGTGTTTTCTTTCAGACTTATAATACCAGATTATGTAAACTTGCTAAATTTTCATAAAAAGTTTTCTAAATTCTATAATCTCTACATCAAAAACCGCGTTTACTATGTGTGTCAATTGATATCTCATTCATCATTTACCATGCGTGTCAACTAACATTTGTAATTTGCGTGATTAATAGTTCAAAATTTCAGCTAATTCGTTTTGGGATTTGGTTTGCCAGATTCTTTATGTGAGTTCGTGTGTTGAAGCATATTCTGTTGTGTGCGGGGAGAATAATTTTCTTTTTGTGCCTTACAATTTAACAAACTCACTTTTACTGTATGGAGTACACTATTTATTGAGAGGTATTTCACTTATTTTGGGTTTATACCCGTAATTAATATTACTGTTATAATTATAATTATATTTATTACTATTATTTGCATAAATATCATTAATTATCACAATCATTATTTTAACTAGTATAATTACTATAGATGGTAAGTTATGTTTCTTTAAATCATTTAAACGTATATTTAATCCAGGTTGGACATCTCATAATATGTTCTTTTCCAGTGTTTATAAGAGTAAATTTAGAAGTGAAAATTTGGTACATTTCTTCCACAAAAACTCACATCTGTTATCACCTACTCCCTAAGGTTTTGTTTTGCTAATTATTTCCCAAGTATTCGAAAATAATTTGTTATTAACTTTTAGTGCACAAATTAGCTTACTAAGGATGGTAGTATTCATTTTGTCCCTATTTCTAAACTAACTTAAGTGATTGACAATTCTCAGCTTAATATAACATGAGCTAACTCCTGTATAGAAATATCCTCTATTCTTTGAGGTAATCTTACATCTTTATACGATATTTTTAAGCCTACAATTAGAGTTAAGCGGACAAACCCTGTTCCTTGCACAATCGCATTTAATAGTTCTACTACTTCTATTATTATTATCCACTTCACCTAGCCTTGATGCGATTTCTATATTCCTCTGTCTATCTTATAAGTTATTAGTCCTTTCGCATAGACAACATTCTAAGTACGTTCCTTTTTAAGATTCACATCTACTACTTCCAGGTTAATCGTGGTGTTACTTTAGGTCTCTTTAATTTTATTGGTTACCAAACTATAGCTCATATCCTGAAACCTAGTTGTGTTGCTTATGAGTTTTCTGCTCATGTTGACATTGTTAATATTTACTGAACTATTAAAATTCTGGTTACTAATATTGCTATTGTTCATATTGAAACTCTTTAATTTTACTATCGTTGTGTACTGCTATAATCTGTGCTAGAATTTTGCTATCACAGAAAGCTAATCTAACTCTATTTTTATTAAAAGTCCTATAGTATTTATTGCCTTCTGGAAAATGTTTACTCAATGCTAAATAAAACAATTTTGGTGTAATGGAAATTATTTGTTTTCGGAAGGGAATTTTATACCCTTCAGTATAGCAAGAGGTTTCCATGTTACTGAGGCACGTATTTATATTTCTATTTAGGCTTTTTGCAAAAGTGTGTATCTGGTTCTTATTACGGCATTGGGTTTGTTTGCTATTATATTTGACTTTATATTTGTCAATTATTTGTATATTACTATTTATAGAGTTTATGTATTGTTTACCTACCTTATACGAACGGGAACTTTTAGTAGGTCCATGTATACCTAAGCCAGTTTGTATTTTATTTGGCACATATTCAAACAAATTTGTATTATTCTTTTTGTTTTTACGTACTCTATTGTTATATCCTAATTGCACAAATTTCAGTTCTTTAACTCTTCCTATTGTCTGTCCTATTTGGTTAGTGGTGTTCTTCATATTATGCATGTTATGATCATTGCCAGTATGGTGCATCCCGTTATATATATTATATCTACTATTATTACCGTTTAAAATCTTAAATTTTTCTCTATATCCTGCCTTCTCTAATACATACTCATCAAACGCGAAGGAAATTTAAGTTAATGTACACACGTACACACACATGAATCACATCTATCTTCGCATATATATATATATATACAAAACCATATTTATTTATACATCTGGACACAACCTCATCTGCATATAGACATAGTTAAGCACATAGGTACACATTCATATTCATACATACATATATATAAATACACAAATATACATATCTTTGCACGCACGCACACATGCTCACGTTTATAATATAAATAATATAAATGTAGACACATACATATACATTAATGTGTATATATATATATATTATATATATATATATATTATATATATATATATATATATATATAGCGAGAGAGAGAGAGAGAGAGAGAGAGAGAGAGACTGACTGACAGAGAGAGAGCAATAAGAAAATGGAGGGGATCAATAGGTGGTATTCATCAACTTTTAGACATTATAATATGTCAATTTATTTATTTACTAAAAGGGTAATTATAACAATATACATACATGTATAACATATTATGTTTTACATATATAATATATAAAATATAAAAATATCAGTAATTATTAAAATATATAACATATAACAATAGAAATTGGGATAATATCTTACTGCTGTTTCAGTCCAGAAGCAATACATATATATACACACATATACTCAGGTACATACATTCAGATCGTATATACTAAACATAAAAGAGATATGTTAATACACAAAAGAATTCCTTTACAATTTCTATACATGTATGCACGCCCATAGATCGACATAAGTATATATACGCAGAGTGAATCATATAGCAGAAAGCAAGCATTAAATAGTCTAGAACTCTATGTTAGCGTATACAAATAATTCATTCCAAAGGTATACATACATATGCGTACACACACCTGCACCTACCCAATCTAACTAATTATACATCTATATTTCTACACAATTATCTATCTATCGATCGATCCAGCGAGCAGAGTTCTTCTTTCTTTAGCTAACTATTAATCTACATAGCCTGAGCGCAGTTATTAATATCATATAATAGTAAAGATGAAACATTGTTATCAATAGCTAGTGTAACAACTACTTAAATGTAGAAATGATAAGGTAGAAAACGTAGTATGTGTCTATATGTATACAGCTTAAAATATAATAAAATAATATTTTGAATAGAATACTTTTGAATAGAAAGTAAAAATTTAAGTAGAAGTTACATTAAAGTGAAATCAAATATTATAAAAATAAATGTTATATTTAAAAATATAACGTACAGTGTATTGTAACGGTGAATCTAAATGTTATTGTATAAATATAAGATAACATAAATAAAGTAAAAAAAAAAAGACAATTGAGAGATTATAAATTGAAAGAGAATCATAGCCGATGAAAAAATAATTAACTAACATACAAACTTTATCAGTTATACAATGTACATTGTAGAATATAACCATAAAGATACAGCTTAAAATATATAATAAACATAAGATCAAATCAAACAATATAAAAATAAGATGTGATATATATAATACAAAACTCGATAAAAATTTAGTAAAATGTACACCTTGCCATATATATACATATATATATATATATATATATTATATATATATATATATAATATATATATATATATATATATTATATATATATATGTATATATGTATATATATATATATATACATACATACATACATATATATATATATATTTATATATATAGTATGGACAGTATATCTAATATAATGTACATGTCTGAATAGCTCAAGAGCAGATTTCTTCATTCAGTTGGGTCTAATTGTCTACATAGACTGCACAATATCATTCGACCGGTACTTATGTACCAAGTTTGATATTTGCATAATATTGTTGTGTGTGCATTATTCCGACCTAACGCGGTGCTTTATACGTATGCATGTATACATGACCATGGATATATAGACTCACGTAAACATGAATGTAAATAAATGCATGCATTAATACGAAGTGGTTATAGCTATTCTCTAATATCTGGTTATAACGCAAATGTACGTAGCTGCAGTGAAAATTAAGTAAAAATTGGGTAAAAATATCTTATAAAATATAAATAATAATAAATGCACCCTTTTAAAGCCTAGCCGGGCTCATGGAGTCGGTTTCCCGGTTTCTATGGTGTATGTGTTCCCCAATTGGATGGGACGCCAGTCTATCGCAGCGTTACTCATTTTTGCCAGCTGAGTGGACTGGAGCAACGTGAAATGAAGTGTTTTGCTCAAGAAGACACAACGCGTCGCCCGGTCCAGGAATCGAAACCACAATCTTATGATCATGATGCTGACACCCTAACCACTAAGTCATGCACCTCCACAAATAAATGCATCCTTTCAAAGCCTAGCCAGACTCATGGGTCCGGTTTCCCGGTTTCTATGGCACATGTGTTCCCCAGCCAGACCATTGCAGCGTTACTCATTTTTGCCAGCTGAGTGGACTGGAGCAACGTGAAATGAAGTGTTTTGCTCAAGAACATAACGCGTCGCCTGGTCCAGGAATCGAAACCACAATCTTATGATCATGATGCTGACACCCTAACCATCAAGCCCCGCGCCTCCACTCTTATAAAATATAATGATGCCATTAATACAGAGAAAAGAAAGTCAATTAAAAAATATCAAATAGAAGGAAAGCCATAGTCGACTTCTATTAGGGTTTATTGTCTTGAAACTTATAAGAGATATCAAGTAAATGCAGTAAGTGTTCAGTCTATTTACATAATGTGGCCCATCCAACTTAACTCATCCCAAAACATTTATTTGGTCAATGTTGCCTTCAAATGATGCGAATGCACTATAGAATTATTACGTATGTCGATATATTAAAGCATGTAATACATAACATTTTGTTAATTGCATTGCCCTATATAAGATACTAGCAGTATCGCCCGGCGTTGCTCAGGTTTGTAAGGGAAATAACATTAAAGCATTTTTAGAGAGTTATAGCCAAAAAATGGAAAAAATGATGGTAAATTTTTTTTTGAGATTTAAAAAAGGTGGAGTTGCGTCCCCTAGACAGTTTGTGGTTCGTGTTTCTGATTCTCGACCCCATGTCGAATTTATCGATTTTTTTCAGAACTGGGGGAACTTTTCAAAATTTTCGCTGCGTTAGTTTTGAATTATGACATTGGGCTATGTGTGTGTCAAGTTTCATCAGAATCGGTTGAAAGCCGTGGTCAGGGTGAGGGTACAAGCAAACAGACACACAGAAACACGCACAGACAAACTGCCGTTTATATAGAGAGAGATGAAATAAAAATCACGTGCCCATGTGACCAACCAGGCTATCAGATGTTTTTGTTACACATCGCTGGTCACAATGCGCCCGTTCTGTAGCGTCAATTTGCTTTCTTTTCTCACTTAAATCTTTACTCTTATGTATCAATATATATATATATATATATATATATAATATATATATATATATATAATATATATATAATATATATATATACGAGCAAAACGTCTCCCCCCGCGTCCAATGGACGGTGGTGAGTTGTCAAACATTTAAACCAAATTTTCTCAGAACAACTTGTCCGACTGTCCCATAGTCCTCCCTTTTGAGAAACACTGATTTAACCTAAATTTGAGACACCACCAAAAGAAGAAATAAAGATAGACTTTTTTCTATTCCAAAGAAAAACGATTTTATTCACACAAATATGCTTTATTGATCGCATTCTCACATGGAATCGAATTTTGCAATTTTTTCAAGACATATACGCGCCCTGAAACCGTCGGTATCTACATATCAAATTTGAGCGCAATCGGATGGAGGATACCCGAGATTCTAGAAGACACACACACATGAACAGACAACGGATTTTATATAATAGTTATATATCCGCACACTCATAATCACAAACTATATGTATGTTTTGGGGTGCATGCAGCTTGTAATATAAGACATTTTTTCATCGATTAAATTTCACTGAGGATCACAATATCGACACCTTTAGCATATTCTACCCAGTCACATATGGAAGCACTCCGTCGGTTACGACGACGAGGGTTCCGGTTGATCCGATCAACGGAACAGCCTGCTCGTGATATTAACGTGTAAGTGGCTGAGCACTCCACAGTTCTCGGGGATATTCAGCGTGACACTGAGAGTGACAAGGCCGGCCCTTTGAAATACAGGTACAACAGAAACAGGAAGTAAGAGTGAGAGAAAGTTGTGGTGAAAGAGTACAGCAGGGATCACCACCATCCCTGCCGGAGCCTCGTGGTGCTTTAGGTGTTTTCGCTCAATAAACACTCACAACGCCCGGTCTGGGAATGGAAACCGCGATCCTACGACCGCGAGTCCGCTGCCTTAACCACTGGGCCATTGCGCCTCCACACCCAGTCACATAAACACACGCATATAATGCTTGTACGCGTGCGAGCCACCGAGCGAGCGAGCGAGTGAGTGAGTGTAAATATCCAAAGAAATTTTCAAACAGAATTTCTTCATTTTAAGATTCCCACGGAAAAAAAAAATCTAGAAATATCTGGAGCGAGACTATTAGCAATAACGAGAGTGCGAGAACGGAATGTTAGTTTAATTCGTTTATACGTCTCCCTCAGCAAGTTGTTAACGTCTCAACTTCCCCATTTTTTAAAGCTATAGAAATCTCACTGTGTAAGAAAAAAAAAAACAGTGAATATTTTTGTGATTTTACTCATTACAATAGGCGCAGGAGTGGCTTTGTGGTACGTTGCTTGCTAACCAACCACATGGTTCCGGGTTCAGTCCCACTGCGTGGCATCTTGGCCAAGTGTCTTCTGCTATCTAACAGACTCCGCCGGTTACGACGACGAGGGTCCCAGCTGATCCGATCAACGGAACAGCTTGCTCGTGAAATTAACGTGCAAATGGCTGAGCATTCCACAGACACGTGTACCCTTAACGTAGTTCTCAGGGATAATCAGCGTGACACAGAGAGTGACAAGGCTGATCCTTTGAAATACAAGTACAACTCATTTTTGCCAGCTGAGTGGACTGGAGCAACGTGAAATAAAGTGTCTTGCTCAAGGACACAACGCGTCGCCGGGAATCGAACTCACAACCTTACGATCATGAGCCGAATGCCCTAACCACTAAGCCACGCGCCCTCACGTCTTCTGCTATAGCCCCGGGCCGACCAATGCCTTGTGAGTGGATTTGGTAGACGGAAACTGAAAGAAGCCTGTCGTATATATGTACATATATATATTATATATATATAAGTGTGTGGTGTTTGTGGGTTTGTGTGTCTGTGTTTGTCCCCCTAGCATTGCTTGACAACCGATGCTGGTGTGTTTACGTCCGCGTCACTTAGCGGTTCGGCAAAAGAGACCGATAGAATAAGTACTGGGCTTACAAAGAATAAGTTCCGGGGTCGATTTGCTCGACTAAAGGCGGTGCTCCAGCATGGCCGCAGTCAAATGACTGAAACCAGTAAAAGAGTAAAAAGAGTATTACAATTGCAATAATTATTGTTGGTGCTATTCTTATTGATGTTAGATAAACTAGCACAGTCGGCACAGCGTTGTTTCTAAAAAGGCGGCCAGCTGACAGAATCGTTAGCAGGCCGGGTGAAATGCTTAGCGGTATTTCGTCTGTCGATATGTTCTGAGCTCAAATTCAGCCGAGGTCGACTTTACCTTTTATCCTTTCAGGGTCGATAAATTAAGTACCAGTTACGCACTGGGGTCGATGTAATCGACTTAATACCTATGTCTGTCCTTGTTTGTCCCCTCTGTGTTTAGCCCCTTGTGGGTAATAAAGAAATAGGTATTTCGTCTGTTGTTATGTTCTGAGTTCAAATTCCGCCGAGGTCGACTTTACCTTTTATCCTTTCAGGGTCGATAAATTAAGTACCAGTTTCGCACTGGGGTCGATGTAATCGAATTAATACCTATGTCTGTCCTTGTTTGTCCCCTCTGTGTTTAGCCCCTTGTGGGTAATAAAGAAATAGGTATATCGTCTGTCGATATGTTCTGAGCTCAAATTCTACCGAGGTCGACTTTACCTTTTATCCTTTCAGGGTCGATAAATTAAGTACCAGTTACGCACTGGGGTCGATGTAATCGACTTAATACCTATGTCTGTCCTTGTTTGTCCCCTCTGTGTTTAGCCCCTTGTGGGTAATAAAGAAATAGGTATTTCGTCTGTCGTTATGTTCTGAGCTCAAATTCCGCCGAGGTCGACTTTACCTTTTATCCTTTGAGGGTCGATAAATTAAGTACCAGTTTCGCACTGGGGGTCGATGTAATCGACTTAATCGCTTTGTCTGTCCTTGTTTGTCCATTCTATGTTTAACCCCTTGTGGGTAGTGAAGAAACAGGTATTTTGCCTGTCTTTACGTTCTGAGTTCAATTTGCGCCGAGACTGACGCTGCCTGTCTTCCTTTCGGGGTCGATAAATTAAGTACCAGTTTCGCACTGGGGTCGATGTAATCGACTTAATCCCTTTGCCTGTCCTTGTGTGCCCCCTCTTTGTTTAGCCTCTTGTGGGCAATAAAGAAATAAGAAAATTTAGCAGGCCGGGCGAAATACTTAGCGGTATTTTGCCTGTCTTTACGTTCTGAGTTCAATTTCTGCCGATGTCGACTTTGTCTTTCTCCCTTTCGAAGTCGATAAATTAAGTACCAGTTGCGTACTAATCGACTGGCCTCCTCTCCCAAAATTTCGGGCCTTGTGCCTAGAGTAGCGAAGATTATTTCTATTCTGATTTTAATAACGTTCAAGCATAATTCTAGCACCAAGTTCAAGTTCGGTGTAATGTATTTTGTGTTATATTTTATGAGGTTTTGATAATTGGAACACCAATTGTATAGTGATATGTTCGGCTCATTCATATATGACGTTTTATGCGTCGTTACTCTAATGGTAATAGGCGTATTATATATACTAAATGATGTAGTTACTTCTTTGCATTCGTGGCGGTATTGTTTAATTCCTGGTCTTGTATTATGTTGGATAACCCACTGCTCATATTTGTGTGTTTATGTATATGCGTCTGCCTGTGTATGTTTATGTGTGGGTAAGTGTGTTAGTGTGTGTGTATAGACATATATACCTACGTTCACACACACACATACATTATTTCAGTATGTTCTTAGCCGTAACTTTTAGATAATGCAAAGAAATCTAGAAGATATGGATATCTATATCTATCTATATCTATCTATCTATCTATCTATCTATCTATCTATCTATCTATCTACCTATCTATCTATCTATCTATCTATCTATCTCTAACTATCTACCTATCTATCTATCTATCTATCTATCTATCTATCTATCTATCTATCTATCTATCTATCTAATCAGTCTCTCTGCCTGCCAGTCTGTCAGTATGTCTGGCTCTCTGTCTCTCCCTCTGTATATATATATATACATACATACATACACACACACACACACACATATAGACATACATACAAACATACGTACGTATACATACATATATATATTATATATATATTATATATATACACACTATACATACACACATCCATGTATGTCTAGTGCTTATATATATATATATATATATATATACATATACATATATAATATATATATATATATATAATATATAATATATTATAATATATATATATATATATATATATAATACATATACATACGCACATCCATGTATGTCTAGTGCTTATATATATATATGTTTTCTTTTTTATATTTATATTTCAATACCGTTTGTTGAGTATATTTACATAAGGGGTGAAATTTGTGAGTGACGTGGTATTAGTGATACGTAGAATATAATACCTTCATACGGAAAGAGAAAGAAAATGGAATGCATTTCAAATTAATTTTCAATTTTCAACAGTTTTCTTTCAGATTAATTAAACACAACCGTTTCACACTACGTAATGAGATATATACTTCAAAAGTCACATTTAAGTGAATTCAGAAAAATTAATTACACAAGAATTTAAGAGAGGCAAAGTAAAAAAAAAAAAAAAACGACATTTATACAGTAAATCTTTTATGAAAACAAGATGTTTCTCGTATATATACATACATATGTATATTTATATGTATATACATTTATAAATATATGTAATCTATACATGTGTAAATGTATGTTATATACGAATATATATATATATTATATTATATACATGTAGGAAATATATTATATATATATATAATTATATATATATATATATATACATATATATATGCATATAATATGTATGCATATACATATATATATACATGCAATACATATACATATATATATATACATGCATATATAAATACACACCCACACCCACACATACACACATATATATATATATACATACATACACATATAATATACATATATACATACTGTATAAATACCTACATACACACATATATATACATGCATACAAACATATATGCATACACATATACATACATGCACACACACACATATATATATATACATACACGTACACACACATACACACACACATATATATATACATACACGTACACACACATACGCACACACGCAGATATATTACACCATGCGCGCACAAATGAATACGCTTGTATGAGGAAGTGAATATATCTGATTTCTCAATTGTAATATGTAATCAAAGGAAAAAGAAACTCACACACATATACACCATAAACAACATAAGCAAAACCTACCTATTAGTTTTGTTGTAACAGCTGTTATGTTTATATATCTATCAAAGAGACATTCACCAATAGCGCTTTGTACTTTCATTCTTACGTCTGAAGGTTCGACAGCCCATATTACGTCAATGTCACTGCTTTATATATTTCAGCGTAAATATTTATGAAATGATGAAGGAGTTTGGTAGCGTGGTTAATGTGTCGATAATAGGTACTCTGTTAGTATTTGTTTTGACCCTCGGTTCTCAGATCAAATTCTGACGATATCCACCTTGTATTTCATTCTTTTAAAATCGAAGACTTTCCAGTCCACGATGGTAGTTTGACGGAAATGTAAAAAAGGTACCGAATGCTACCCGTTTCTTGTTCTGGCTCTTATGTTCCGCTTTCAAGGGATTATATGAACATGTTCTGAAGACAATTGGGATCAACTCATATTCAGAATAGGAGATAATCCCAAGAATTGTCTAAAACTGACGCGTCATTAAAAAAAGAAGACAATTTAATTGTTTGGAAAAAAATGTGGACACGTGTTTCTGCATTGACAGATATCATCAGAACTGATACACTCTCACCATATTTGCTCATTTAATTTTTAAAAATCAGTAATTAGAAAAATATCAAGGGTCAGACGTGAGAGTCTTGAAGAAAAATATGGCGAAAATATTTTACAGATTTCATTCTACAAATGTTATATGAACGACACTGTTAATTATTAAAACTAACGTTCATCCTGTGAAGGAATTATTTCAGTATTTCTCGTACACATGACTAAAATAATACAAAAATAAAAAGTGTGAAATATTGAAATTTTGAATTGCGGGCGGTTATAAGAGAACTTTGAGATAATGATTTCTTGACAGATTAAGGGTGACAAATTTGAAATCGACGGTTCTGGTCGTATAATACAATTAATTAGATTAACTAGGGCCTATATTTGTGACAGTAGCCTGAACCTACAGAGGTTCCTCGATCTCTCACACTCTGCATTAATGGTTACGTGGTAATAGTATTGTAAGGAAATATCACCGATGGTAATTTTGTAATGTTACCCTGAAAATACACATATATTAATATCATAGAATATAATGTTGCAAGTGTGAAACTTGATGAGGTTTACAAGTTACTCTGAATAAACATGACTTTCTTTTAATGAGGAAAGCATAAGTCTAGTTCAAATGCTATCGATTTTTCTTTTATCAGTCTAGGATGTGGACGACTGAGTAAAGCGGACACTGCAGAATGCCAATACAAGGATGCAAGACATTGAACTAGTTACTGGAGTATTATGGTATCTCCTCATCATCGAGACATTTTCACCAGTTCAGTAATCAAGCCATTTCTTTCAATGTTTATAACATTTCTTTTTTTACTTGTTTCTGTCATTTGACTGTGCCCATGCTGGAGCACCGCTTTTAGTCGAGCAAATCGACGCTAGGACTTATTCTTTGTAAGCCTTGTACTTATTCTGTCGGTCACTTTTTGCCGAACTGCTAAGTTACGGGGACGTAAACAGCATCGGTTGTCAAGCGATGTTGGGGAGGGAACAAACATACACTCAAACACACGCGCACACACACACACACACACACCAACACACCACACATATATATATGTATATATGTATATGTATAAATGTAAGTATGTATATATATATGTATGTATGAATATATATATATATATATATATATATATATATATACACACACTTCTTCCAGTTTCCGTCTACCAAATCCACTCACAAGGCTTTGGTCGGCCCAAGGCTATAGTAGAAGACACTTGCCCAAGGTGCCACGCAGTGGGACTGAACCCGGAACCATGTGGTTGGTAAGCAAGCTACTTACCACACAGCCACTCCTACGCATGACATTAGTCATGTTTGTAATTTGGATGAGATGTGGTGTAGAACTAACTGTAAATATTGTTACATATCAGAGGGTATAAGGTCGTATAGATCAGCATAATACATGGTATAATACATGGTATAATACCAGAGGTCCAAAGGGAAATGTTTCTCGGCATAATATTAAAGATCTATAGAAAAATGTTCTTAATCTTTAAGTGTTTAATTCTCTCTAACTATATCAATTTACGATGAGACAAGTCTCCTGTGCCACACACTTAACCTACGGCAGCTTCAAATATCTTTTGATGTCGGCTGCATTTTCTCTTGTTTGGGTGTTATTATTACATATTACAAGAAATTATTTTTGCAGGACGCTTGCAGGAATGCAGAAGCTACTTAACGTATAATCTTCATTTGAAATCATCCTTATTGGGAGGTGTATTGGAGTGATTTAGCTGAGAGCAGAATAAGAAGACAACGAAAGAATTAATGAAATGCATAAACAGAAGCCGGTTAAAGTAGAAAATGAAATAAAGTTGGTCTCAGCAATGATTATTTACAAATTTCCTACTAATGTTATGGATATTACTGTCACAAGTTATAAGACTATAAATCAAAAATCCGATGGCTCATATATTTTACTATTTGATTAACAATAGTATCGGTCCAAATGGTATAGGTCGTAGATTTATTTTGCTGCTCGGTCTAGCACTGTCACTGAGTCCTTGGGTGTTTCTACCCATGTCCTCTCTGTTGCAAGTATTCGGAGCATGACATTGGTCATAGAATGGCTTAGCTGTCGTAGCATTCTCTTAACTCACACTGCGTAAATACAGGTTAAGGATGCTCCCCTTCTTTCTCTGACGAAGAAAAGAAGATAATAACGTGAACATGATATATCAGGTGACGGTGTTAGAGTCGTTGGCGAGTTGGATAGAATGGCATGTGATTTTTGCTCCGACTCCCCACGATCTGAGTTCAAATTTCCCGTTGCCCCAGTTTGTCTTTAACGAATAGAGATGTATATATTTATCTCCTCCCTCGAAATTGCCGGACTTGTGCCAAAATTTGAAACTAATATTATTCCTGTAATAATTGAAGACATAGATCTTTAGCGACAACGATTCTCAAACCGATCGCTAAACTAGCCAAACATGGTTCTATCATAGTATTTCTGTGATATGACATGCGTTTGATTGAGTGCTTATGTATTTTCTATAGGACACAGGGTCACACATTTTTCGAATGTCATGTCTATATAAGCCATAATGAAAACACTCTTTGTTTTCTATCTACCAAGTGTATATAAATATATACATATATATATATATATATATATATATATATATATATATATATATTATATATATATATATATATATATATATCAGTGATGAAAGCCCTTTTGCAGAGAGCCCGAGTTACATCTCCTCATGTTTTCATTAACCACTACGGCTAAGCACATGCCGGGGATTTATTTACATATATTATTTAAAAAAAATT
>NC_043014.1:41572730-41587730 GCF_006345805.1 Octopus sinensis
AAGTTATTAAATAGCAATGAGGAAATGATCATAGAATTCAATGTTTACAGCTAGCACTCTCAATTATATGTTGTCAGCCAGGATCTGGCGGTGAGATGCAAGGACATTTCGTCTCCTGTTATTTCGCCGTCGGTTAATTTGTTCCCGGTCAATTAGTCGTTGATCAATTCATCCCCAGGTTAATTCGTCGCTGGCCAATTCGCCCCCACATACCATTAAATGTGATTTTCGATGGCTAGTTGAGAACAATCATTTTAGAATTAAAATTGTCGTTGGACAGTTTTAGATATTTCTTTCCTGGACACCGGCGATGAGGTGGTACTATGGTTTTGCACAGCCTTGGATCTCGAGGCATCGACCACTCCATTGGACTCGAACAGTAAGACGACGTCGCTGAATGCAAGAGACATCTAGGGCGTGCAATTCAACATGTAGCCATCAAAGGCATGAAGGAACGAGGAAAATTGTTTGATATGTAGCAAGAAAACACACAATTCAACTTTTGCAGCATCAGTAAGGACGCGCACTAAGCAAATGCGCGTTCTTTTCGAGCACTTCGAAACGGATGGTGAATCGGAAACGGTAAGAGACTTTAGTGGTTAACTTGATGTTATACTGCGGCAGTTAACTGAAGTCGTAAAGTTTTGCGAAAAGCCAAAAACAGTTGTTTAGATCCGATTGGTGGTTCTCACGCTAATAAAATACGCAAGCAAACATATAAACATACATATCCCTATATTCTAAAACAGGGCCGATAAATTAAGTACCTATTTCTTTACTACCCACAAGGGTCTAAACACAGAGAGGACAAACAAGGACAGATAAACGGATTAGGTCGATTATATCGACCCCAGTGCGTAACTGGTACTTACTTAATCAACCCCGAAAGGATGACAGGCAAGTCGACCTCGGCCGAATTTGAACTCACAACGTAGAGACAGACGAAATACCACTAAGTATTTCGCCCGGCGTGCTAACGTTTCTGCCAGCTCGCCACTTTTGGGGCCGATAAATTAAGTACCAGTTGCATACTGGAGTCGATTTAATCGACTTGACGCTCCCCGAAAATTTCGGGCCTTGTGCCTAGAGTAGAAAATTATATTCTAAAACACAACGGTCGAATATACATATATGTAAATAGAAAGATACATTTACATATATATACATTTTTTTTTATGTTCCCAACCAACAGAACAGTCTAGACGATATTTATATTTCCCTGAATCGTGTTTGAAATAGTCAAAATTTCTTTTTATGTTTTTTATGTTTGCTAGGAAAAGCAATATTTGCTCGAAACACCAGCAAAAATTAATTATTTCAAACTCCAAAATTAGAAACGGTTTCGATAGAAAAGAAATATAATTAATCCGTGGGACAAATTTCAACTGAAATACTAAACTTCCAATTTATATCTACTTCATCAGGGAAAGGTAGCTTTCTTTTTTTTTTAATATTCTTGACAAACACCAACAGTATCAATTATTAATTTTACATAAGCACGACGTCCTTGGTTTACATGAAATGAAAAGGAATAACGTTGATGTTGATGTTTTCTCATGTTAGCACATGGTCACGCTTGTTACTCAAGCATAAAGTACACTGAATCTACACCAGTATTATGTTTTTAATATTTACCAGCTTCGGAATGATTTTAATCCTGAATTTTGACAAAGATCAAAGTGAAGTAATTGGTATTTAAAGGGAAAAATTTGACAAGTCAGTCAGTCACCGGTTGATACTCGCTGACGATACATCGAAGAGGCCAGGGAACAGAAGAAAGAAGAAGAAGAAAGAAGACATGCACCCAACACAAGAGCCGAAGACACCCCCGAAAGGGGCGGGGGCTCGCCACGTCAAAACGGTAGAGGAGTGCCTCCTGATGATGTCTTGAGCTAACTGGATCCTATAAAGGAGCTGTTGTGGTAGCAGACCACGACACACGGTTGTAATTCCTCTGAGGCTCAAGGTCAGCAGTCTTCGAAGAAGGGACTTAGCCGATGCTATGATTCCAATATTTGGCTAGTATTTTATTTCATCGACCCAATATGGAGGAACGACTAGGTTGATCTCAGAAGGATTTGAACTCGATATAAAGTGCTGGAAAAAATAATATAAAACATTTTCCCGACGCTTAAAGTAATCTGCCAGCTTGTGGCCAACATCAAAATATAATCCTCTCTACTAAAGACACAAAGCCTGAAATTTTGGGGGAGGGGACTAGTAGACTACATCGACCAGATCTTTACCCTTTGAACGGCAGATCGAGAAATTAATTTTTTGTAACTAAATATTTTCAAACTTCGGACACTGGTAGAATGTGTCATATAAAACATCTTTTACACTTAGTGTTTGACGTAACTCTTCACGAAGGTAAATAGACAATAAGAAGAGCGATAAATAATAATAATAATAATAATAATAATAATAATAATAATAATAATAATAATAATAATAATAATAAAGCCTCCCCACCAGAAATTACCAAAAACATGTAATGAAAAGAAATATAACAAGTAACTGCAGAATATGTGGAGATAGCAAAGAAACAATAAATCATATTATCTCTAGCTGCCCAGTCCTGGCTAAGAAGGAATATATTCACAGACATGACAGAGTTGGAACCTACATACATTGGAAGCTATGCCAACATTATGGAATAACAACAGAAAAAAAGATGGTATAGGCACACACCAGAAAAGGTCACAGAAAACGAGAAAGCAACCATACTCTGGGATATGCCGATACACACAGATAGAGAAATTAAGGCCAACAGACCAGATATAGTTATCAGAGATCATGAAGAAAAAAAATGCTTTCTAATTGATGTATCAATACCGGCAGATGACAACGTGTCTCTAAAAGAAATGGAGAAACTCCTAAAATACAAAGACCTGGAAATAAAGGTAACTAGAATGTGGAATCTGAAAACAGAAACAATTCCTATCATAGTAGGTGCATTAGGCATGATAAAAAAATATTCAGACAAATACATAACAAAAACACCAGGACTTACAAACACATATAACATACAGAAAATTGCACTACTAGGCACTGCACACATCCTACGCAGAACACTTTCCATACAATAACCATCAGAGCATCACAACAAATCACAGCACATACCCAAGGCACACAGAGCTGCGCTCGGCAGTGAAGTGAAAGCACGCTATAAAAAATAAAACTACTGAATAATAATAATAATAATAGTAATAATAATAATAATAATAATAATAATAATAATAATAATTATAATAATAATAACAATAATAATGATGATAATGATAATAATAATAATAATAATAATAGTAATAATAATACTTATAATAATAATGATAATGATAATAATAATAATAATAATAATAATAATAATAATAATAATAATAATAGCGTTGATACTGCATCAACCTTTAACAAATTTACAGCAGAATAAAATGAATTTATGTGGCTAATGATTGACTCCCAGAATTGTGTCGTGACTGTTATGCATTAGGTGATTGGATGGTAGTTAATATGGCGCAAGTGTGTGTAAAGATGTGCACATCACTTGAAAGTTATGTAACTTGACGTTGGCGAATGTCGTATTACATAACAACTGGGACATAAAAACAAATAGTAAAACAACAGTAAATTTACTACCGTAGTTATCTCGACCGAGCTGCTTCATTCGCAAGGTGAAAATTTAGTGGAATGAATTATACATTACATTGCATATTATACATGGCGTAAAATTTATGGTGCTATGTTTTTTTGTGTGTATCTAAATTAACTATTACTAGAAAGAATATGTTGTTGCTGCTGTTGCTGTTGCTGCTGTTGCTGTTGCTGTTGAGCGAACGGTCTTCGTCCCAGAGTTCGCAAGATGGGAGAAGTCCGAAACGTGGTCCTTTACTATTCGTAAGATCCGCAGAAGAGAAAGCAGGCCAACCCCCGACACCGAGAGCATCGGCGGATGGATGAATGCGCATCCAGATTCAGCGGTTGCATAGGAAGTCGGGAACAAGAAGCAGGAAAAAAGAGTGAGAGAAAGTTGGGGCGAAAGAGTACAAAAGGGGTCGCTACCACCCCATGCCGGAGTGTCGTGGAGCTTTAGATGTTTTCCCTCAATAAACACACACAATGCCCGGTTTGGGAATGGAAACCGCGATCCTCCGACCGCGAGTCCGCTGCCCTAACCACTGGGCCATTGCGCCTCCACGTTGTTGTTGCTCTTGCTTGTGCTAATGTGATTTAGCCCGGAGTCAGCAATGATCAAACAGGTCTATGAAAATCTCATCGACATTAGTTCTTTATTTGTTTCATTTTTTTCCAGCAGCATTGTACGCTTGGTTTCTATTTCTTGCAGGCTGAGCGAGCATGTAGAGCAAGGGTCGGCGAAACGGGGTAAATTACCCCAAGTGGGTTAAAAATGAAATTCTTGGGGGTAATAAAGACTCATCAAACATCAATAAAATTATATAAAGAACGTATTTCTTGTTACGACAGAAATTTTTCTCCTTGCAACACTGCATCTGTTCAACGTAATGGACGACTTTAGGAGACGTCACGCGAAATAGATTCAACAGAACTTCTGAATTCAAAGATTTCCTTCCTTTCAAATTACAGGAGTAACCTTGGCATAAATAAATATAATTTGGGATAATTGGTGAAAAATGTTCCTGGACCCCTGATGTAGAGTATCATCTCCTTTTAAGTAGAGACTAAAATTATGTAATGTTTAGACGTACGTAACTGAACCTCTTATAATAATAATTAAGCAAGACTAGATTTGTTGCTGATATCATTGTTTCAGATATACATATTCAATAATTTTATCTTATTAGTACTAGTATATTAGTGCTAATCGATATAAGAACTTTGGAACTATAACGGCCAAAACAACATCTTTGGATTGGAACATACAGAATCGAATGAATACACTAAAGCATTTAGCCCTGTGGCGAGCTGGCAGACTGCAAGGCGGCGAGCTGGCAGACTCGTTAGCACGCCGGGCGAAATGCGTAGCCGTATTTCGTCTGCTGTTACGTTCTGAGTTCAAATTCCGCCGAGGTCGACTTTGCCTTTCATCCTTTCGGGGTCGATAAATTAAGTACCAGTTACGCCCTGGGGTCGATGTAATCGACATAATCCGTTTGTCCCCTCTGTGTTTAGCCCCTTGTGGGCAGTAGTGAAATACATTTAGCCCTGTGGTTCCCAAACTTTATCGGGCTGCCACTCCCTTGATAATCAGGCCACATTCCTAGAACCCTCACCCCAAGTAACCATTACAAACATAGACCTGTTTCTGAAGCAAATTCAAAGCAACTGTATTTCACAAATAAAACTTAACCTAACGAACTCATTATTTTGTTGCTTTTACGTGATTCGCTATCCTATTATAAGCCCCACATTTTACATGAACCACTACACCATTATTGCCCCAATTTTCCCGAATGGGGGCAGTACCGCCCACTTTGGGAACTACTGATTTTAACCGAATGTGTTATTGTGCTAGTACATCTATCACATATATTCTTTTCTACTCTAGGCACGCAGCTCGAAATATTTTGGGGATGGGGCCAGTCGATTAGATCGACCCCAGTAGGCAACTGGTACTTAATTTATCGATCCCAAAAGGATGAAAGGCAAAGTCGACATTCACGGAATTTGAACTCATAATGTAAAGACAGACGAAATACCTATTTCTTTACTGCTCACAAGAGGCTAAACACACAGAGGGCAAACAAGGACAGACAAACGGATTATATCGATTATATCGACCTCAGTGCGTAACTGGTACTTAATTTATCGACCCCGAAAGAATGAGAGGCAAAGTCGACCTCGGCGGAATTTGAACTCAGAACGTAGCGGCAGACGAAATACCTCTAAGCATTTCGCCTGGCGTGCTAACGTTTCTTATTTCTTTATTGACCAGAAGGGGCTAAGCATAGAGGAGACAGACAAAGGGATTAAGTCGATTACATCGACCCCAGTGCGTAACTGGTACTTAATTTATCGACCCCTAAAGGATGACAGGCAAAGTCGACCTCGGCGGAATTTGAACTCAGAACGTAACGGCAGACGAAATATATATACTCTTTTTACTCTTTATACTTGTTTCAGTCATTTGACTGTGGCCATGCTGGAGCACCGCCTTTAGTCGAGCAAATCGACCTCGGGACTTATTCTTTGTAAGCCCAGTACTTATTCTATCGGTCTCTTTTGCCGAACCGCTAAGTAACGGGGACGTAAACACACCAGCATCGGTTGTCAAGCAATGCTAGGGCAACAAACACAGACACACAAACATATTCACACACACTTATATATATATATATACATATATACGACAGGCTTCTTTCAGTTTCCCTCTACCAAATCCACTCACAAGGCATTGGTCGACCCGGGGCTATAGCAGAAGACACGTGCCCAAGATGCCACGCAGTGGGACTGAACCCGGAACCATGCGGTTGGTAGGCAAGCTACTTACCACACAGCCACTCCTGCGCCTATAGCCACTCCTGCGCCTATATATATATTTTTTTAGTCGCTAAAGTAGTAATCATTAACTTTTAACCGCGATGGACTGTATTCACACATTTTTCTTATATTTTTCTTATATGCTTGTATTGATGAGTTGTGTTTCATCTTCCGTGATTTTATGCATGTATATTCTATGTGAAAGAAAAGGCATTATGTGATTAAATGTTCGAGATATGAAATGTTACGTGGATGAGATATATATTTTTTAAACATTACAACATCTAGAATAATAAATACATAAAAATATAAAGAAATATATAAATATAAAGATATATAAAAAGATATTAAAAAAAAACATATATACAGGAAACTCTCTTTATAGGAAACTCTCTTTACTCTTTTACTCTTTTACTTGTTTCAGTCATTTGACTGCGGCCATGCTGGAGCACCGCCTTTAATCGAGCAACTCGACCCCGGGACTTATTCTTTTGTAAGCCCAGTACTTATTCTATCGGTCTCTTTTGCCGAACTGCTAAGTAACGGGGACATAAACACACAAGCATCGGTTGTCAAGCAATGCTAGGGGGACAAACACAGACACACACACGCATATATATATATATATATATATATATATACATATATACGACGGGCTTCTTTCAGTTTCCTTCTACGAAATCCACTCACAAGGCTTTGGTCGGCCCGAGGCTACAGTAGAAGACACTTGCCCAAAGTGCCACGCAGTGGGACTGAACCCGGAACCATGTGGTTGGTAGACAAGCTACTTACCACACAGCCACTCCTGCGAAGTAAATATCCTTCTTTCATAATTGCATGTAGTGGGAGTACTGTAAAAATACCGAGTGTTACTAAGGTTTAGCTTGCCAAACTGAAAACGCTATATGGTCTAAGAAAGAAAGAAAGAAAGGAGAGAAAAAATACACTTGGAAGAAAATGTTGAGAATGTCTGTAATTACATCGCCATGGCTAAAATAAGAATGTTTCGCCCATTATTCTCGTTATCAGACATGTAATATGGAATATCAGCTTTATATTGCAGAAGCTGTCATTGTTAATAAAACGAAGGACCGACGTGACATGTTTATACATTAGCCTCGCATTATGACCTGGAGGCATGAAACGGAGATGAGAAATTTTAAGGGTCAGAGCAAATGAAAAAACGAATTAAGAATTGCATTATAGCTAGGGGGCATTTTTATATAACTAAAGTGCAATAGTACTTGCCTTGTTACATTAAGTCCCTCGGCGTCACCACCCTACTTGTATTCCCATTAGACTTTATCTCGGACATTTTGCCAATTAGCTCCAGAACAGGCGTTATGATTCTTGTTCATTACTTTAAATAGCTTAGAGTATTAGCAGTAGCACGGACAGCTGTCCCCCTCTATTATTGATAGCAGGACTCTCAGTTACAGAGATACAGCGCATAGTATCTATTTATCTATCTATCTATCTATCTATCTATCTATCTATCTATCTATCTATCTATCTATCTGTCTGTCTGTCTGTCTGTCTGTCTGTCTGTCTATCTATCTATCTATCTATCTATCTATCTATCTATCTATATGTCTGTCAGTCTGTCTGTCTATCTATCTATCTGTCTATCTATCCGTTTGTCTGTATGTCTGTCTATCTATCTACCTGTCTGTCTATTTAGCTGTTTGTCTATCTATCTGTCTGTCTATCTATCTATCTGTCTGTCTATTTAGCTGTTTGTCTATCTATCCGTCAGTGTATCTATATGTCTGACTGTCAATTTACCTCTCTCTCTATCTATCTATACATGTGTGTCGTTAATTCTGTATGTATATATATATATATATATAATATATATATATATAATATATATATATATATAATATATACATATATATATACCCACACATGTATATGCATGCTGGTATGTATATATTTACACATGTATATATCTGTGTGCGTGTATGGATATGTATGTAAACATATGTATGTGTATATAATTATGTCTGGTATATGTATGTGTGTGTTTGTAGTGTTAATAATAGTAATAGTAGTAGAATTTGGAATAATAATTGAAGTACAACTGCTACTGTTATGTTTAAAGCAGTGCCCAAAAACCGGTTCACCGAGGAATTCTAGTGTGCCACGAGACGATACTAGGTTTTTTCCACAATAGGCACAAGCCTGAACTTTGTGGGAGGAGCTAGTCGATTTCATCGACCCCAGCACGTAACTGGTACTTATTTAATCGACTCCGAAAGGAGGAAAAGCAAAGTCGACCCCGGCAGAATTTGAACTCAGAATGTAGCGGCTGACGAAATATCCCTAAACATTTCGCCCGGCGTTCTAACGATTCTGCTAGCTCGCCGCCTTTGTACAAGGAAATAATAAAGCAAAGGAACTAATATTTCATACACATTATAAACGGAACTATACCCTTCATCAGGTGGCGTGCAAAAAGAAATCACTCCATAAACTGCAGTACAAGTTTATCAGTCACTGATGCTAAATGCAATATCATCCATAGTTCATAAATGTACCTACACGATCTGTAGTAGAGGACTTACTACAAGTTACTTAACTCTCTTTTTGTTCTTTTTCTGAAAAGATTTATTATCGAAATTGCAAAATACTTTATGGTTCATATAAACTTTCTGCTGAGCAGTATTATGAAAATTTCTTGCTCACAGTAATTATGTAATCTGTCAAGTATGTAAACGTCTCCCCCCATATTCATGTACATAAATACATACATATGTGTGTGTGTGTGTATGCGTTATTACTGACTATTTACACACTCAAATATGCAGACTTGCACACTTACACACACAAACACACACACACATACATACAGACACGTACGCACATATAAGGATGTCAACTAATGTATAGCTGTATATAATTCTTTATTGCCCACAAAGGGCTAAACATAGAGGAGACAAACAAGGACAGACATATGGATTAAGTCGATTACATCGACACCAGTGCGTAACTGGTACTTAATTTATCGACCCCGGAAGGAAGAAAGACAAAGTCGACCTCGGTGGAATTTGAACTCAGAACGTAACGGCAGACGAAATACCGCTTAGAATTTCGCCCGGCGTGCTAACATTTCTGCCATTTCGCCGCCTTGACCAAGGTATAGCTGAATGGTTAAAATAATTGTGCAGGGGTCACCTGGTCTTGATTTCGATGTTACTAATAATGGAAGAAAATTGCAGGAAATTACGATCTACACCACATCACAAATATGGTATTACACCAAATATAAGCTTAAGAAAGAGTAGTGGGACAGTATGCCTTACAACGAAGTACAGAGAAAAAGGACAAGCTTAGATCAATATCCTTGAAATAAGTTCAATAGTATAAACTATATTAACCAAATAAATCGCAATATTAAATGGAATTAAAATTAAATTAAATATTGTATATATATATATATATAATATATTATATATATATTATATATATCGTTTTTGGATTTGGCTTGCCAGATTCCTTATGTGAGTTCGTGTGTTGAAGCATAAACAAACAAAAAGGAACGCAGCTCGGATAACGACATTTTTAGAAAAAATAAATAAGTATATATGTGGAAACTAAACCGGTGAGTGTGTTAAATAATAAGGCATTAAAAGGGAATAACTCTCCCTAGTCACAACAATATGCATATACACACACACACACAACACACACCACACACACACACAACACACACACAACACACACATATATATATATATATATAATATATATATATATATAATATAATATTATATTATTAACTAAAACAAATAACGCGTCCTAACTACAAAGAGACTAAATAGTCCGTTATAATTAAAGACCAACGAGTTCGTTACTTGGTAAACACCTCAAATTACTCTTAATTAGAGAATAAATAAATATATGTTGTTTAAATCAACATCTGAACTTAAAAGCAACAAACACTGAAAACTGCTAAAAGAAAACTATACTATGGAAATTATTCTACATGTGACGAAACGCCACGTTCTGCAGAGAAATTAACAGAAACAATATTCGAAATACCAATATCTGTTAATAGGCGGAAGTCAGTCCCAACTACCCAACGGAATTGACGTTGTAAAGTATAGTGAATGACAATTACCCAGCAGAATAGACGAAGAGATTTTGTACAGAACAGTGAATGAGAAACAACCCCCAAAACTACCAAATTGACTTAAACTTATCTTGGGTAACAAAAAGAAATAGATAAATATTTATATATATATATGTCTGTGTGTGTGTGGCAGGTTTGGTAGCCTTCAACTAACACTATCTCCTCCGAGACCCTGCGGCACAAGTTGGCCAAAACTGTTAGAAGGAGGCTTGCTCTTCGTTCCGTAGAAGAAAAAAATTCAAATCGGACCATGTTAAGACCAAAAATTATTAACATCAAAAAGGTGCTTTTTTTCCTATGAAAATCCCTATTTTTTTACGATTTTTTGACTACTGTATCGGCATTTTTGCGGTGTATTTCAACTAGAAAAATGTTCACTTAAAGAGTATAACAAGCTATATAATGCAAAAATTTTACCTTTCAAAAATTCCAATTCTAAAGGGTCGAAAAGAAAACAAACCCGAGCAACTAGTAAATAAATAACAAACTAAAAAACTAACACATTTTACCATTCCAAGGTTAACTGCAGAACTTGAGATTATTCCATACTTTCGCAAAATATCTCACTGTGTTTCCCTAAGTAACAGTTAACACTTTTCACCAACCTTGTTCTTTCAACTGAGCCTTTTATAGATTAACCCCTTACCCAACAATTATTTTGAAATTAAATGTATTTTTTCAGACATATTTTTTAATTGTTTTATGTTACTATGTTTTGAATGGTGATTTCGAGGTATATTTCAAACCTTATTTATTATGAATTTTAATTCAATAATATTGATTTTAAATTAAGGCATTGGGCAGAAACGAGTTAACCCTTTTTTAGACGAAGGAACTCGTTTGTTGTCAATTTTGGCGAGTCTATCTTTTGACGAGTTAACTCGCCAGAGATGGAAAAAAACGATTTCGGTCAAAACGCATATATTCGTTTCTGCGGGGTAAGGGGTTAAACCCTATTCAAAAATATTCCAACTTTATTTATAATTCTACCATATCTGATTGGAAAACACGTTTGAACCTATCCAAAGAGGAATTTTACAATCCACCTAAAGCAATGATACAATGCCGAAACTAAAACTATCAGTCTTATCATAAATACACGTCTAAATCTTACCATCTACACTAACTATTCTCAGATCCATATAGTTAAACGCTTTTAAGGAGTCACCATTCAAGATACGTGGGATATATTTTTTCCAGGCGAGCTGGCAGAAACGTTTGCGCGCCGGGCGAAGTACTTAGCGGTATTTCGTCTGTCGTTATGTTCTGAGTTCAAATTCCGCCGAGGTTGACTTTACCTTTCATCCTTTCGGGGTCGATAAATAAAGTACCAGTTTCGCACTGGGGTCAATGTAATTGACTTACTCCCTTTGTCTGTCCTTGTTTGTCCCCTCTATGTTTAGCCTCTTGTGGGCAGTAAAGAAATATATATTTTTTCCCAGCAAATATTCAAAATACACATAGGAATTAAATTTTTCATTTTTTATGCGCCCTTTTCAAGCCTAGCCAGGCTCATGGGCCCGGTTTCCCGGTTTTTACGGCGTATGTGTTCCCCCCAGCTGAACGGGACGCCAGTCCATCGCAGCGTTACTCAAGAAACAGGAAGAAAGAGTGAGAGAAAGTTGTGGCGAAAGAGTACAACAGGTGTCGCCCCAGCCCCTGCCGAACGTCGTGGAGCTTTAGATGTTTTCGCTCAATAAACACGCACAACGCCCAATCTGGGAATCGAAACAGCGATCCTCCGACCGCGAGTAGGTTGCCCTAACCACTGGGCCATTGCGCCTCTACAGGAATTAAAATAGCATTTATATCTGAAGCATCTACTGAGTTGCTCACGAAACCTCTCGTTTTCCTTCGGTTTAGACTAGTGGTTGTCTACCATTTTTTGCCACATGACGCCTTTGATTCCTATTCTATTGTACTGGACCCCTATAGACATTTGATGCTTAAAATGTCTCCTTATGTTTTTTATAATTGAGTTATTTATTTATGCGCCCATTTTCGAGCCTAGCCAGGCTCATGGACCTGGTTTCTGTGGCGTATGTGTTCCCTCCAGTTGGACGGGACGCCAGTCCATCGCAGCGTTACTCGAGAAACAGGAAGAGAGAGTGAAAGTTGGGGCGAAAGAGTACAAATTGGGTTGAAAGAATACCACCCCCTGCCTAAGCCTCGTGGAGCTTTAGGTGTTTTCGCTCAATAAACACACACAATGCCCGGTCTGGGAATCGAAACACACACACACACACACACACACACACACACACACACAATATCTAGTTGTCTGTTTATATCTCCTTCATCCTCTCTCTTTCTATCTATATATATATATATATATATATATCACTTCATCACGTGACCGACCAGGCTATCAGATTTAGCTACACATCGCTGGTCACAATGCGCTTCGCATTGTTTTAGCCTTCAAATGACGCCACTCCGCTGGCTAAGCGAGCAGGTCAACGGACAAAAGGGTGAGAGAAAGTTGTGGCGAAAGAGTACAGCAGGGATCGCCACCACCCCCTGCCGGAGCCTCGTGGAGCTTTACGTGTTTTCGCTCAATAAATACTCACAATGCCTGGTCTGGGAATCAAAACCGCGATTCTACGACCGCGAGTCCGCTGCCCTAACCACTGGGCCATTGCGCCTCCACACACACAAACACACACACACACACACACACACACACACAATTATATATACACACACACACACTTCCACGTACACACACACACACATATATATATATATACATAGTAAAATTGTGTGAATATATATATGTGCAACCATGCGTGTGTCTCTTACAGAAAGCTTTGCTCGCAAAAGAAAAAAAATATTATAAATTATATCTTGTAATATAAACCTAATGATCCCCTCTTTAGTAAAACCCTATGAGAGAAAGTTGTGTCTCTTTGGGGGATCCAAAACGATATCAAATACCTTCGAAACAGAAACCAGATTATCGATATGACAGAGATAGTTCCGTTTAATCTACGTCATGTTTTACTCATTAATCACACCTGCCTGCCTGTTTGGCTGCCGTATATATTTTCAGATCGTTACAGAACAATTAGTATCTTGTGAGTAAAAGCGACGACTATCTTCTGATTATTACGCTACTACGAACGTGTTGATTATAATTTTATCTTGTAAATCTTCGTATACATATTTCGTTTATACCGTATAAGTTTTCCGAATTTAGCTTCGTCATGTTCAGTACTACTTGCTTCATGGCGATATACTATGACATTACATAGATTTCTCATTGCAGTTAGAAAAGAAAAAGAAGAAAAACAAAAGATTAAAATAGTTTAAAGATAAGAATTATATTAGTTATTTATTGCTGTTTTGAAATCAGCTCCCGATAGATTAGAGTAATGAGAACTTACGTCATTAACGTAAAAATCACGTGAATTTTTACTCAGATGTAAAAGCGCGGACGTGGCTGTGCGGTTAAGCAGTTCGAGATCTTTTCCTTTCGAACGGCAGTTTGTGACATAATTTCTAGGTAACTAAAAAAATTAAAACTTCGTATACTGGCAGAATGTGTTTATAAAACATCATTTTCTCTTGGCTTTATTGAGAAAATTCTATAGGTTGTAACATATTTCGTCTTTAATTTCTTGCATTTCGGCAATTTTAACCAATCACTGGCGTCCATTTAGGTAAACAACATTCTGTGCATAATGAATATGTCCCTCGTTTAAGAAACATATTGGGTTTATTTACATTTGTGAAGAAAAAAGATACCCTTCCCCCACCCCTAACCCTAACCCTAACCCTAACTAACCCTAACTTTAACCCTAAATCTAAATTAGATTGAAATGCAATAGATCGATACTAGGGTTATAATTATGGGTGACAATTTCATACGACACCGCTATAAAAAACTTAGCGTTCAAAAGGAAAATATCTGCAGTTCGTTTTTAGAAATTCGTGGTTTTGCGTTTATTCGCATTGCACAGGTTATTTTGTGTTGGCGCGTGGTGATGCAGCGGGGAAGAGATGGGTTAAATATTTTCTATTAACTTATTAAACATGATGGGATACTTTTCCTCTTTAATCAGTTTTGGGACAATGATAAACAGTTCCCTTCTGCAAAACTTCGGGCCTTGAGCCTATAACAGAAAAATTATGTTAAAGTGAAGGCGCGTGGCTTAGGTGTTAGTACATTCGGCTCACGATCAAAAGATTGTTAATTCGATTCCCAGTGGGGCGTTGTGTCCTTGAGCAAAGCACTTTATTTCACACTGCTCCAGTCCACTCAGCTGACAAATATTAGAAGTACATGTATTTGAAGGGGGTTACCCTTGTCGTATTCTGAGTCACGTTACATCTCCACGAGAACCACGTTAAGGGTAAGCCTATGTGTGGAGTGCTCCGCTACTAGCACAATAATTTCCGTTCATCAG
>NC_043014.1:41590230-41597730 GCF_006345805.1 Octopus sinensis
CAATTCAGAAGAATTCATGTTGAATGAGTTTCATATGTAATAAGTACGCAGTAAAAAGAAAGCTATACATATTAATACCGAGAGAAATGAAAGCATTAATGACACTGCCACTATCTCATCACCACCACCATCCACCGTCACCAACACCACCACTATCGTCAACGTCGTCGTCGTCGCTATGATGCTGTATCAAAAAGGAAAACGGTTCTGGTATAATGTAAGTCGATTCAACAATGATTAAAATATTCATTTCCTCGATTCCTGTGTACTTTTATAAAATATTATCACCAAATTACCAAATTACCATATTACCAAATTACCATATTACTTCATAATAGGCGTAGGAGTGGCTGTGTGGTATGTAGCGTGCTTACCAACCACATGGTTCTGGGTTCAGTCCCACTGCGTGGCACCTTGGGCAAGTGTCTTCTCCTATAGCCTCGGGCCGACCAAAGCCTTGTGAGTAGATTTGGTAGGTGGAAACTGAAAGAAGCCCGTCGTATATATGTATATGTATTTGTATATGTATGTGTGTTTGTATATGTTTGTGTGTCTGTGTTTGTCCCCCCCCCACCATCGCTTGACAACCGATGCTGGCGACTTTGCCTTTCATCCTCTTAGGGTCGAAAAATAAGGTGCATAATTTCGTGCATTATGTCTAAAGAAGAAAAGAATATCATTATGTATCAGCTGATGATGGAGCCTCTACATGGTTACTCGACTTTACGTAACAATAGCCAGGTTAGTTTCACATTTTGGCACAAGGCCAGCAATTTCGGGGCAAAGTTCTAATAGATTACATCGACCCAAGTGCTCAACTGGTACTAATTTTATCGAACCCAGAAAGTATAAAAGGTGAAGTCGACGTCGGTGGGTTTCGCACTCAGAACCTAAAGACGGACGAAATCCCGCTAAGCATTTTGTCCGGCGTGTTAACGATTCTATTCAGCCAGCTCAACACCCTAGTAATGATAATTATTTTGCCACAAATCACACACCACCATCTCCAAAGCATAAAAAAAAGTATTGAAAACAAATGAAATGAAGCAATATATTACGAGATATACAGAGGAGATGGTCATGGTTGTAAATACTTGACCATAGGTCGGATATTTCATACAGCTAAACAGTGGCATATTACACAACATATAGCTAATGGGAGACCCCCTTCGGTCATAAATGATCATGGGATTGCACCTAGAAAAATACCCTCCTAAGCACAAGTCCGGGCAAGATTGTTTATGGAAGACCAGCAGTCGCCCATACATATCAGCCTCCCCTCTCCACACCACTGATGTTATCCAAAGACTGACGAAATACCTATTTCTTTACTACCCACAAGGGGATAAACACAGAGAGGACAAACGGATTAAGTCGATTATATCGACCCCAGTGCGTAACTGGTACTTATTTAATCAACACCGAAAGGATGAAAGGCTAAGTCGACCTCGGCGAAATTTGAACTCAGAACGTAGCGGCAGACGAAATACCTATTTCTATTTCTTTACTACCCACTAGGGGCTAAACACATAGGAGACAAACAAGGACAGACAGACGGATTAAGTCGATTATATCGACCCCAGTGCGTAACTGGTACTTTATTTATCGACCCCGAAAGAATGAAAGGCAAAGTCGACCTCGGCGGAATTTAAACTCATAACGTAACGGCTGACGAAATACTGCTAAGCATTTCGCCCGGCGTGCTAACGATTCTGCCAGCTCGCATGAAGAGATAGCAAATATAGTGCTGACAATATTTGCACCCGAATATTAAGTTTCTCACTCAAACAAGCTTTTTCATTTCTGTACATTCAAATACATTCTTTGTTAGACAAGTAAAAATATCTTCTCTATATCAGTTTATAGAAGCATAGAAAAAAAAAATCAATAATGAAATACGTTGTTTGTGAGAAAAGAAAAGTATATTTTAAATGTCATTTTATAGAAAACATTATTTTTTAAAAAACAATAATGACCTCGGAGTAGCGATGGCAAGTCTGTGACACGCGTGTCAGCAGTGACACGCCGCAAAGTTTTAGATGTCACGCAATAGACTTTGAGAAAGAAATCTCCGTACAATACCATCATATAAGAAAGGTTATCTAAAACGAAATTACACGAATACATGTATGTGTATACACGAATTCACTGAAAACGACGATACACGCATAAATATAAATGACACTTCAATAACAGGATTATTAAAGGTATTAAAATTTCGACACACGAGGTTAAAAAATGGTTCGCCATTACTATCTCACGAATTAGAAGCAACTAGAGACGGTATTGTCTTTTCATAAGTCACATGACTCATAAGCTTTGCAATTACGCTGAACCTATTATTTGCGTCATGGAGGCGCAATGGCCCAGTGGTTAGGGCAGCGGACTCGCGGTCGTAGGGTCGCGGTTTCGATTCTCAGACCGGGCGTTGTGAGTGTTTATTGAGCGAAAAACCTAAAGCTCCACGAGGCTCTGGCAGGGGGTGGTGGTGATCCCTGCTGTACTCTTTCGCCGAAACTTTCTCTCACTCTTACTTCCTGTTTCTGTTGTACCTGTATTTCAAAGGGCCGGCCTTGTCACTCTCTGTGTCACGCTGAATATCCCCGAGAACTACGTTAAGGGTACACGTGTCTGTGGAGTGCTCAGCCACTTACACGTTAATTTCACGAGCAGGCTGTTCCGTTGATTGGATCAACCGGAACCCTCGTCGTCGTAACCGACGGAGTGCTTCCATATATATCCATTATTTGCGTCATATTTCAGGAACAAGTGTTAGCTACCAAGGAGGAAGTGTAAAGGTGGCCGATCAAACTGGTAGAAATAACAGGCAAATTTCCTTCAGACCACCATATTCTTGCCTTAGAAAAAGAAAGGAAATATCAAATGCTGAATTCTATTCGTATATACAAGAAAAGGAAAAGGTAAAAAAAACCCAGGTGAGGATTATGTGGTTGAAATGTCGTTCACTGCAGGTTTGAGCAATTAGGAAAACCTAATAACAAATAATATAAATATAAATATGTTTTACTCGTTACAGACATGCTGGGGCACCACCTTGAAGGGTCTTTTAGCCGAACAAATCGGCCCCTGGACTTTTAAGCCCGACACTTATTCTATCGGTTTCTTATGCCAAACCATTAGGTTACGGGGACGTAAACACACCAGCATCGGTTGTCAAGCTGTGTGGTGGAGGACAAACACAGATACAAAGGCACACACACTCACACGCGCGCGCACACGCATATATGTATACGACGGGCTTCTTTTAGTTTTCTTCCAACACATCTACTCACAAAGTTTCGGTCGGACCGAGGCTATAGTAAAAGACAACTGCGCTAGGTGCTACGCAGTGGAGCCAAACCGGGACCATGTGGCTTGAGAAGCAAGCTTCTTACCACACAGCTACGCCTGTGCCTTTAACAACAAGTTTATAGAGAAAAGTTGTCTTCATACACATCGTGTGCCAATAATCCCCATAAGAAAGGAACAAATAATACAATGTGGCTGTAGGTCATAACACCCGGGCAACGCCGGGGTTCATTACCAGTGTGTGTATGTGTGAGTGTATATATATATATATATATATACCGGAGTAAACACATAAATGTGAAACAAGGTGGAAAAAAAGAGTACTCAAATACCAGGGTTAGAGTAAAATGCTTTATTTAAAAGCAGCAGAAATTCAACAAAACCTGTTACTCGGAGTTTCACGTTCCCGTTCGTCGGACAGTTTTGTTAAAATTTTGTTAAAATTTACCAAAACTGTCCGACGAACGGGAACGTGAAACTCTGAGTAACAGGTTTTGTTGAATTTCTGCTGCTTCTAAATAAAGTGTATATATATATATATATATATATATATATATATATCGAATTGCGATAATTTGATAGTTACACACACCCAATATACACGCGCGCGCGCATTTCAGCGTAAACCATATCAAACGATTTTTAATTAAATATATACGACGGTTCTTCATTGGACATAAAATCTTCTTGAAAGCGGGCATGAAATAGTATTGTAATATTTAATAATATCACCATAAGAACTTTATTGTGTGTACTGAGCGAGCTAAGGCAAGAACCTGGTGTCCAGTCTTAATAGATTTAATTGTTCGATTGTACAATAACAGAAAACTCTACGAACATGTTACATCGTTCTTCATAAGACAAGCACATTAATTCAGCGACGAATGGAAGCCTGACTTTTATCTAATAATCTACGTCCACAGTTTAATTCAACGTAGGTCGTTTAACATCCACCGTTAAAATTATCATTCTTTTTCCATAAACTCAACAAAGTCGTTTAGCCCGTGATATAATGCCACCGTTTACGACGTCATCTTGCTATAAACTATTGATTTTGTAAATATGATCTCGCCATCGATGGTTATCAAACTGAGTTTTAATTGGTAGTCTTTGTCGTAACTACTGATTAAACCGAAACATAATTATTTCTGGTTGGAAAGCGCTTAAAATATGCAGTAATCTTCTCGTAAAAAGTTAGCAACCTCTTTTGCCGTTACGTTTGTATGTCACATGATAGAATTACTATTTCTTTTACTACCCACAAAGGGCTAAACACAGAGGGGACAAACGGATTAAGTCAATTATATTGACCCCAGTGCGTAACTGGTACTTATTTAATCGACCCCGAAAGGATGAAAGGCAAAGTCGACCTCGGCGGAATTTGAACTCAGAACGTAACCATCTAAACTGACCTTCAGATTTCTAAACACTGTGAAATGCTTTAATGTGGTAACAGCTAGATGTTTTTGCTTATTGTTTATTGAAATCTAGAGTATATAATCCACTATACCGCACCATGTGGTCTAGTGTTTAGGATTCTGCGCTCTCACCGCGGCGGCAGAAGTTCGATTCCCAGCTTGGGAAATTATTAAGTGGAGGCGCTACGGCCCAGTGGTTAGGGCAGCGGATTCGCGGTCATGGGATCGCGGTTTCAATTCCCAGACCGGGCGTTGTGGGTGTGTTATTGAGCGAAAATACCTAAAGCTCCACGAGGCTCCGGCAAGGGGTGGTGGCGGACCCTGTTGTATTCTCTCACCACAACGTTCTCTCACTCTTTCTTCCTGTTTCTGTTGTACCTGTATTTCAAAGGGCCAGCCTTGTCACACTCTGTGTGACGCTGAATCTCCCCGAGAGCTACGTTCAGGGTACACGTGTCTGTGGAATGCTTAGCCACTCGCACGTTAATTTCACGAGCAGGCTGTTCCGTTGATCGGATCAACTGGAACCCTCGTCATCGTAACCGACGGAGTGCCACGATGTAATCCACTGGTAGGTGAAAATGCATAAATAGATAGAAGGCAATAAGATATAAGCAAAAAGACAACGTGAGAGATAACAACGGGAAGGAAATAAATTCGAAAAGCGTAGTCAAAATATGTAAGCACTATTTTGCGTTTCCTCGAAAACTAATAAAAGTACTTGATTTCAGCCATACATATTTTAGGTGCATATTGTGTGCGTGTATGTGTGTGTGTGAATGTGTGTGTAGATAAATGTGAGTATGTTACATAAATACCTTTCTGTAATATATAATTTGTATTTACTCTACGTCATGTGTCGATAACTCTGTGCAGCTCAGTAGAAGAACGCAGGTGGCACAGAGACTTGTACCAAGGGGTAACGCACTGTAACGCAATACCATCCGCTATCGTACGAGTAACTGGTTCTCTTGCTATCAAGCACTAATTTGCATGCGCACGAGGTTGTTAATTTGCACTTAGGCTCCTGGAGATACATGTTATTGTTTTCTAATGAACTGCTGTTCACTCAGTTTAGCTCACGTTTAGCCCCCTTGAAGCAGATTTATGAATCGTATATAAGGACAATCCATCCTTTGGCGTTTCGTCTTTTTCCATCAAGAATTTCATTGTTCAGTGTGCACTTGGTGTGTTTAGACGTTAAGCATAACTAAGTTTCTTTTATTAGATTATCGAGATTTCTGCCTATACCATCTATCTTTCTATTGCCTTACAGTTCTATATTTAAGAGATGAGGAATTATGTACATTATTTACATTATTTACATTCGACGGATATTTGTCTTCATCTTGTTTGATGTTAACACTTTGTGTTCACAACAATCAAGATAAGGACAAATATCCGTAAGAATCTCCCCGAGAGTTAAGATAAGGGTACACGTGTCTGTGGAATGCTCAGCCACTTACACGTTAATTTCACGAGCATGCTGTTCTGTTGATCGGATCAACTGGAACCCTCGTCGTCGTAAGCGACGGAATGCCACGATGTAATCCACTATTTTCAAAATTACACAAGTGATGGAAACAGTTGTGAACTAGTATTTCCTGTATTATTTTCTGTATCATTCTCTTATCAGTGATGTACAGTACGGATACCATAGAGGTAGCTCTAGGGGAGACATTGTTTCTAATTCTTGAGAACTACAAAATATTTATGTTGTTGTACGTGACAATATTGATATTGATCCTCCTGCAGAAGAGGAGATCGCTGGTTTCTGACCTCTGAGATTTCAAGTCTCTTAGACCCTGCCCACTTGATGCACCTGTCCTCATATATGAGGGGTTGTTGAAAAGTTCCTGGCTTTAAGGATGTCGCGAAATGCATGGTTGGAGGCCCAAACTGCTTAGAAAAACTGAAGGACCGCTGCAATAAGTGCGTGACTCTGAGAAAGGAATATGTTGAATAAAATCATAATTAACTGATACTCCTGTAAAAATATTGATCCTCCTGCAAAACCTTCGACCGTAACCAACGTGGGAACTTCGTATCAAAGCTTCTCATTTCTTCTACCGTAAGGTTTCTCTTAAACAACCATTTCTGAAGATCATTACCAACTACAGTTTCTAACGCCAACTTTTAATTATCCTCACCTGAAACACTTGGTTCCGTCCCTAAATGATTTATTTGATAATACTTTCAATCACAAAACACACACACACACACATATACTGATGATATCATCTTTCACTACTGATTCACATACTTATTAAGCACATGGTAACGACAGAATGTTTGGTACCGCTCATCAGAAATCTGTTCAGTTCATGATCTGAGACATCAGTAACAATCTTCGTAGGGAAATATAATTACTCTAGTCTTCAAAGAGCAAATATTCCCTGCAACACACGAAAAAATAATTCTTTGATTCCATCTTTACTACGAATGAACATCAAGCAAATAAAATCTTTGAAGTTGCTGAAAATGCCGGGTCTCACAAACATAGGTGATCTCCCATGAAGATTTCACATACAGGACCTTGAGTTATGAGCTATATATCCCAAAGACTAGGTTCTGATTTATTGATAGCCATCTACAACTTTGCAAAGCCAGTGGGCTGACTAACAAAGATCCACCCATGAACACATAATTACATATTCATTTATAGACGCACAGTGTACAACACTTGGCTTAATGACGTGTTTTGTCTTATTTCAGCCTCTTCTTTTCACATTGCGCCAGTTTCTGACCTCAAGTCTCTTTGACCCTGCCCACT
>NC_043014.1:41602730-41616920 GCF_006345805.1 Octopus sinensis
AAAAAACAAGAAGTTTGATGCAAAATAGAAACGAGGAAAAAAAAAAAAAAAAAAACAGGGAAAATGAAGATCTTCGTCCTCTTTGACTGTAGAAATGATAATTAATGTAGCTGGTACGAAATAGTCCGTATCAGACAGTGAACGAAACGAAGGAATAACAAGAATATACTAGACACACACTCACACTCTTAGACGGCCCCAACGACACACATAATATCCTCAAACTATGCGTGTGATTGTGTGTGCGTGTTTGTATATGTATTTATAAAGGGCGGCGAGCTGGCAGAAACGTTAGCACGCCGGGCGAAATGCGTAGCCGTATTTCGTCTGCCGCTACGTTATGAGTTCAAATTCCGCCGAGGTCGACTTTGCCTTTCATCCTTTCGGGGGTCGATAAATAAGGTACCAGTTACGCAAAGGGGTCGATGTAATCGACTTAATCCATTCGTCTGTCCTTGTTCGTCCCCTCTGTGTGTAGCCCCTTGTGGGTAGTAAAGAAATTTATATGTATTTATTGGTGTGTGCACGCAGGTTTCTTTGGCCTTTGTTACCATCGTTAGATCATTGTCCAGATTCTTGCTTCAAGTGTCTCACTGCATCCTTGAGCAAGACACTTCTTTTCTGTTTCTTTCCGTCCTATCAGCTAAAAATATGCACCAACGATAGCTGGGGTACAAGGCCCACCTTGCATCTGAGCTGTGTAGGCACATGGTCTAGTGGTTAGAGGGATCGCGGGTTCGAATCTCAGTCCGGGCGATGTGTGTGTGTTTATGAGCGAAAACACCTAAGCTCCACGCGTCTCCGGCAGAAGGTAATGGCGAACTTCTGCTGACTCTTTCGCCACAACATTTTCTCACTCTTTCCTCCTGCATCTTGCAGCTCACCTGCGACGGACCGGCGTCCCGTCCAGGCGGGGAACCTATACGCCAAAGAAACCGGGAAAACCGGCCCTTATGAGCCAGGCATGGCTCGAGAAGGAACAACACGTATTAAGAAATGATATCAAAGAACCTACCTGCCCAATAAGTCTAAGAATGGGAAATGAATGCTGACTCTTTCGCCACCACTTTCTCTCACTTTTTCCTCCTGCATCTTGCAGCTCACCTGCGACGGACCGGCGTCCCGTCCAGGTGGGGAACCTATACGCCAAGAAACCGGGAAACCGGCCCTTATGAGCCAGGCATGGCTCGAGAAGGAACAACACGTATTAAGAAATGATATCAAAGAACCTACCTGCCCAATAAGTCTAAGAATGGGAAATGAATGCTGACTCTTTCGCCACAACTTTCTCTCACTCTTTCCTCCTGCATCTTGCAGCTCACCTGCGACGGACCGGCGTCCCGTCCAGGCGGGGAACCTATACGCCAAAGAAACCGGGAAACCGGCCCTTATGAGCCAGGCATGGCTCGAGAAGGAACAACACGTATTAAGAAATGATACCAAAGAACCTACCTGCCCAATAAGTCTAAGAATGGGAAATGAATGCTGACTCTTTCGCCACCACTTTCTCTCACTTTTTCCTCCTGCATCTTGCAGCTCACCTGCGACGGACCGGCGTCCCGTCCAGGCGGGGAACCTATACGCCAAAGAAACCGGGAACCGGCCCTTATGAGCCAGGCAGGCTCGAGAAGGAACAACACGTATTAAGAAATGATATCAAGAACCTACCTGCCCAATAAGTCTAAGAATGGGAAATGAATGCTGACTCTTTCGCCACAACTTTCTCTCACTCTTTCCTCCTGCATCTTGCAGCTCACCTGCGACGGACCGGCGTCCCGTCCAGGCGGGGAACCTATACGCCAAGGAAACCGGGAAACCGGCCCTTATGAGCCAGGCATGGCTCGAGAGGAACAACACGTATTAAGAAATGATACCAAGAACCTACCTGCCCAATAAGTCTAAGAATGGGAAATGAATGCTGACTCTTCGCCACCACTTTCTCTCACTTTTTCCTCCTGCATCTTGCAGCTCACCTGCGACGGACCGGCGTCCCGTCCAGGCGGGGAACCTATACGCCAAAGAAACCGGGAAACCGGCCCTTATGAGCCAGGCATGGCTCGAGAAGGAACAACACGTATTAGAAATGATATCAAAGAACCTACCTGCCCAATAAGTCTAAGAATGGAAATGAATGCTGACTCTTTCGCCACAACTTTCTCTCACTCTTTCCTCTGCATCTTGCAGCTCACCTGCGACGGACCGGCGTCCCGTCCAGGCGGGGAACCTATACGCCAAGGAAACCGGAAACCGGCCCTTATGAGCCAGGCATGGCTCGAGAAGGAACAACACGTATTAGAAATGATACCAAAGAACCTACCTGCCCAATAAGTCTAAGAATGGGAAATGAATGCTGACTCTTTCGCCACCACTTTCTCTCACTTTTTCCTCCTGCATCTTGCAGCTCACCTGCGACGGACCGGCGTCCCGTCCAGGCGGGGAACCTATACGCCAAAGAAACCGGGAAACCGGCCCTTATGAGCCAGGCATGGCTCGAGAAGGAACACACAACTTGCACCTTAGCTGCTTCTGGTTAAACTTTACCCAGGTTTATTGAGAAATGGATTGTCATTTCTTTCAGAGGAATATTTTACTTTCACTCATTTGAAAAATTATGGAAACCGAGATCATCTTCTGCGTAACTGAGTTTGCAAGTTCGAATCAGACTTTAACTTTGGTGCAGTAACCGTCAATAACAATTACACGCGCTGATTACACTTCATTACTGTTTTATTTTTTCTTCTTATTTTGTTAGCTACTCTATTAATTATTTATGAATTCGTGTGGATTGTCATCAATATGTTGGTCACACATAACTGTGAACCGCTCGAGTAGAAATCGCCAAAAATGAAATTAGCCAACATCACCATAAACACACTCTCACGCCATACAATTAATAGATAATTACACACACATGTAAACACACACTCGCAAAAACACTCGCGTACACATACACATACAAACACACACCACGCATGATTCCGTGATATAATCGATGTAAGCGTTTCATTGACAGTATAAACCCTTGAAAATACACCAGGATCTGTTTCAACCCACGTTTTCCCGTAAACAAAAATATCTTGCAGAACAAATAAAAACATGAAACACGTGTGTGTGTGTGTGTGTGTGTGTGTGTGTGTATGTATCTATGTGGGATTTCGTCTGTGAGTTTGTGGGTGTAGATGTCTGTATGCATTTGTGTATATGTATACATATGTGGGTTATAGCATTTTAAATAATATATAATAAGGTGTGATGATTAAATAGACAGACTAATTGTGTGTGTGTGTGTGTGTGTGCTCTTATATGTGTGCGTGAGAGAGTACATGGATGTGTCAGTATGTATGTACGTGCGTGTGTGTGTATGTATGTGTGTGCATGTGTGTGTGTGTGAGTGTGTGTATGTCTCAATATCCATTCATTCAGACATCGTCTAGACAATAAATGTCAAGTCGATGTCGAAACGAGTTGATATTCTGTCAGTACACCGTTCTCAAGTTACAGACTGCAACAATGTGTTGACATATTTGTGGCACTAAAAGTGAAGTGACAGTTGTGGGGGTGTTGTGATTTCGATCTGTTTGCCTCTGCTCCTTCCCTCCTCTTCTTTCTTCCCTTTCTTTCCTTTCATTCCACCAATCTACACCTTTCTGCAATAAGCTCTCTTCCCTTTAACTGTTATTATTTTTCTTGTTTTATTATTTACTTAATGTTCTTGCGATGGTAGAGAATGAACGTGGTATATGTATAATTTATTGTGAAATCAGAAATGAAAGGGTTCGTAGCCTAAGAAATAATAAATAACAATCGATCTGTGTGTTAATTAATGGTATACAATGATTGCTGGATTTAAGTTTGTAGTAATACAGCTAATATATAATTAAGTTGGAGATAATTGTAATTGAAGAATTCATTACATTTCATAACTAAATCATTTAATGTGATTTTGCTATAATTACAATAATTCGCTGAAGAAGACAATAATCGTAAAAACGCATTGAGTTTTCTCCCTTCTTTACCAATGTTCTTTATAATCATGAAGTTTCGGATTCAGTACCACTGCCCTGTACTTTGGTTAAGCATAGCAGAAACGTTAGCACGCCGGACGAAATGCTTAGCGGCATTTCGTCTGCCGCTACGTTCTGAGTTCAAATTCCGTCGAGGTCGACTTTGCCTTTCATCCTTTCGAGGTCGATTAAATAAGTACCAGTTTCGTACTGGGGTCGATGTAATCGGCTTAATCCGTTTGTCTGTCCTTGTTTGTCCTCTCTGTGTTTAGCCCCTTGTGGGTAGTAAAGAAATAGGTATTTCGTCTGCCGCTACGTTCTGAGTTCAAATTACGCTGAGGTCCACTTTGCCTTTCATCCTTTCGGGGTCGATAAATTAAGTACCAGTTTCGTACTGGGGTCGATGTAATCGGCTTAATCCGTTTGTCTGTCCTTGTTTGTTCTCTCTGTGTTTAGCCCCTTGTGGGTAGTAAAGAAATAGGTATTTCGTCTGCCGCTACGTTCTGAGTTCAAATTACGCCGAGGTCGACTTTGCCTTTCATCCTTTCAGGGTCGATTAAATAAGCACCTGTTACGCACTGGGGGTCAATGTAATTGACTTAATCTCTTTGTCTCTCCTTGTTTATCCACTTTATGTTTAGCCCCCTGTGTGTTATAAAGAAATAAATATTTTCTACAACAGTTCCTGGTTGACCAATGTGTTGTAGGTGAATTTATTATCCGAAAAATGTGTGGAATGGCATCATGTACGTACATGCATTCATACAAAGTTTCATGCACACACACACACACACACACACACACACACACACCACACACACACACACACATCCTACACACATACAAACACATATGCTTGTGTATTCATTTACTTTATATGTGTGTGTGTGCTTGTGTGCATGTGTGTGTTCGTGTATGTGTGTTCGTATGTGAGAGTATGCATCTATATGTATGTGTGGTTGTTTTCTCTTCCCTGCGCTTGATAACCAGGATCAGATGGTGAACACACAGAACAACTGTTGGCTTGCCTTGTCCTCAAAACAAGTATTGAGAGTTGATAAAAATCAAACATCCAGTCGACATCCTGGTGTTCGGAGTGATCACTAGTGAGGGCGACGTTATGCCTCCATTCATCTTCTCACACGGCCTCAGACTTAAAACAGAGATCTACATCAAGAGCCTGGAGGAGGTAGTGCTGCCTGGGTCAGGAGGATGGCTGCTGGAAGACCCTATGTCAAGCAACAAGACTCTGCACCATGCCACACAAATAACAGAACCCAGTCATGGTTGTCAGACAATGTCTGCGACCACATCACCCCGAACATCTGGTCACCTAACACCCCACTCTGCAACCCCCTTTATTATTACGTGTGGTACGCAGTTGAGCGAGAGACCAGCAGCACTCCTTCTAACAGCAAAGATGAACTGAAGGTAAGGATCATGGTAGCAGTCACCAATTTAAACAAGGAGACCGTCCAGAAGAGTTGCAGAAGATTCCGAAGTCGTCTGGAGGCCGTGGTTGAAGACAATGGATATTTTATCGAATAAATTTATTCTTTACTATTTCAAGTTATTTTTTTAATGTAATTTTGGTAAATATATCTGTTAAAATGGGATATCAGTTTATTTTCATTTTAGCGTAATTTAGACAATTTATTCACCTAAACCCTGTATAGATACTCTAGATCACTTATTTTAACTTTTTACTTTTACTACCATAGCTACCCAAGCGTCCAAAAGATGGAACAATGGTCTTCTTGGGTGCACAATAAGTTTTCGTGACTTATTTTAAGAAAAAAAAATGGCATTCTCTATGCTAAGACATACGACAGTCTTTACATAAACTTTTTCGAGAAAATTTGTGGATACTATGTTACTAAGTTGCAGACACTATATGTAGATCTACTGTCTAGAATACCTTATTTCCAAATCATGACAGGGTTTCACTCAAATTACAATATATTGTGCTACGATTAACCTCCAAATTGCTCATGGAATCATGACCTAGGTAGATCCATCCATTTTCAGGCTGACAAATATTTTCTGAAAAATCAATAAACTTAGCGTATCACAGGGAATTACTACTATAAACACACACCAATACTCGACAACGATAAATTGTTTTTTTTTTTCTGTAATATCAAAACTGATGGAAATGATAATTTACTTGAAACATTATCGAATGATCATACTGACACCGAGGACATCATTTTCTTATTCAATGAATATGATTTCTGTTTTTGTTTTGTATCCAGTTCATAATCTGCTTCAATGATGTATTATGTAATTCCCAATTGTACTGGATTCTCCCTGTAAATATTCTGCACTTTCACTATTATGTATATTTTATTTCAAACCATTAACAAATGCAGTTGCATCAGGTTTGTATTCTCAATCACCATCGTAGCAGCTAATTGATTATGTGACTGCCAGATATAATGAAGAGAGAGAGAGGTCTTATATTTCCTTAAAAAACATTATATATATATAGTTTTTATTGATATTTACGAAAATGATAACCATTATTTCGAATGAATAATGCTAATTTTCTATAGATCATATATAATTAATGGTTATCGCTCTTGTGATACAATGGTTATCAATCAAACGAGACATGAAAATTAGAAGGGATGGGATATTTAAGGTCACCTAAAGTTATTCTGAATCATGTCCGCTAATTTAGAAAATGTTATGCTTGTTCTACTATATCAATTAAACTCTGAATAATAAGCATAATAATACTAAGCAGTTTGTTGTTTGTGATGTTTCCATTTACTTGTTGTCTACAGTATCATATTTACAATTAATGAACTTTATTATTACATCAGTGGTTAGGGCAGCGGACTCGCAGTCGTAGGATCGCGGTTTCGATTCCCAGACCGGGCGTTGTGAGTGTTTATTGAGCGAAAACACCTAAAAGCTCCACGAGGCTCCGGCAGGGGATGGTGGTGATCCCTGCTGTACTCTTTCACCACAACTTTCTCTCACTCTTACTTCCTGTTTCTGTTGTACCTGTATTTCAAAGGGCCGGCCTTGTCACTCTCTGTGTCACGCTGAATATCCCTGAGAACTACGTTAAGGGTACACGTGTCTGTGGAGTGCTCAGCCACTTACACGTTAATTTCACGAGCAGGCTGTTCCTTTGATCGGATCAACCGGGACCCTCGTCGTCGTAACCGACGGAGTGCTTCCCCCTATTACACCAGGAAAGCAAACAGTTATTCCCTTGTAGAAGCGCAGTGTATTGGCTGAAACAGCAGAGCGCCAAAAACATGAGTTATATATTCATGCCACTTCAGGTTCCGTGCTCACATCCAGCCGATCCCGGTCGATTTTTACTAATGGGAATTTTTAAAATAATGCGCTAGTTACATTCTGGAGTTGATTTAATCGATTAAACATACTCTTTTACTCTTTTACTCTTTCACATGCTTCAGTCATTTGACTGTGGCCTTGCTGGAGCACTGCCTTTAGTCGAGCAAATCGACCCCAGGACTTATTCTTTGTAAGCGTAGTTCTTATTCTAACGGTCTCCTTTGCCGAACCACTAAGTTACGGGGACGTAAACACACCACCATCGGTTGTCAAACGATGTTGGGGGACAAACAGAGACACACAAACACATAAACACACGTACATATCTATTTATCTATCTATCTATCTATCTATCTATCTATCTATCTATCTATCTATCTATCTATCTATCTATCTCTATATATATATACTTATACACGACGGGATTATTTCAGTTTCCGTCTAACAAATCCACTCACAAGGCTTTGGTCGGCCCGAGGCTACAGTCGAGGAAACTTGCCTAGTGGGACTGAACCCGGAACCATGTGGTTGGTAAGCAAGCTACTTACCACACAAGAAAATTTGAAGTGTTCTGACGATTTTGTAAATCAATGATTGCTAAATAGACAGTTAAATTTCACCCAACAATAAAGACATTTTGATACGTATTAATACTGTTAATATAATATTTTCTGCTGTAGGCACAGGGCCTGAAATTTTGCAGGGAGGGGCCTAGTCGATAACATAGACCCCAGTTCTCAACTGTTACTTAATTTATCGACTCCGAAGCAATGAAAGGTAAAGTCGACCTCAGCGGAATTTGAATATACAATTAATATAAAAATAGCCGATATAAGGCGGCAAGCTGGCAAGATCAACAGCAAAATGCTTGTCGGTATTTCGTCTGCCGCTACGTTCTAAGTTCAAATTCCGCCGAGGTCGACTTTGCCTTTCATCCTTTCGGGGTCGATTAAATAAGTACCAGTTACGCACTTGGGTCGATATAATCGACTTAATCCGTTTGTCTGTCCTTGTTTGTCCTCTCTATGTTTAGCCCCTTGTGGGTAGTAAAGAAATAGGTATTTCGTCTGCCGCTATGTTCTGAGTTCAAATTCTGCCGAGGTCGACTTTGCCTTTCATCCTTTCGGGGTCGATTAAATAAGTACCAGTTACGCACTGGGGTCGATATAATCGACTTAATCCGTTTGTCTGTCCTTGTTTGTCCTCTCTGTGTTTAACCCCCTTGTAAGGTAGTAAAGAAATCGAAAATATCGAGCGAATATTAAAAAGAAAAGAAAGAAAAATAGCGAACGGACAAAGAAACAAAGACTAGGAGTTGAAAGCTTATGCTTCAATGGTGGCAGCAGCAAAATAGCCAAAAGCACACAATTCTATAATTATATAATAGAAATTTAAAAGGTCACATACTTTATTATCTTGTTTTTGTTAAGTCCTCTTGTTGAACTGTGGACATGCTGGTACACTGTCTTCAAGGATTTTCTTATAAACAATTCAACTCTTTATTTAGTGTGCTTTTTATTTTATCGACACTATCTACTGATCCGCTAAGTTACGAGACGTAAACAACAAAATCGATTTTGTTTTGACCAAATGCAGCAAGTACACACACACACACACATACACTCTCTCTCTTTCACACACATGCACACACACACACACGCACGCACACACACACACACACACACACAACACACACACACACGCACACACACACTCTGTCTGTCTGTCTGTCTGTCTCTCTCTCTCTCTCTCACACACACACACTGTCTGTCTGTCTCTTTCTCTCATACACACGCACATACGATGAGCTTCCATAAAATTTCCGAGTACAAAATTCAACCTACCTATAGCTGAAGATGCCTGCATAATGTGACAGACTTTGGGCTTGAACCAACAGCCACAACACACACACACACACGCACACACACACACACACACACACACACACACACACACACACACACACACAAACACATATATATATCCATGTATATATAGATACGCATACATGAACAAACAGTCGCACACACAAACACACATAACTTACAAAAATAGGAAGCAGAGGAAATTAGTGTTGCTACTCAGTTCAGGTAAGGTGGCAGACACGTTAGCACGCCGGGTGAAATGCTTAGCGTTATTCCGTCTTCCGTTACGTTCTGAGTTCAAATTCCGCCGAGGTCAACTTTGCCTCTTGTCCTTTTGGGGCTCGATAAATTAAGTACCAGTTACGCACTGGGGTCGATCTAATCGACTGGACCCCTCCTCCAAAATTTCGGGCCTTGTGCCTATTGTAGAAAAGAATCCTTACCGCACCGGTAAAAAGGTTAGTGGCATTCCTTCCGACTTTCCGTTCTGAGTTCAAATGCCGCCGGGATCGATTTTTTTTTTCATCCTTTCGGGATCAATATAATAGTTGATGTAATCGACTAGCCCTACCTCGAAATTGCTGGCCTTGTACCAAAATTTGAACCCGTTATTTAATTTAGGTCTACGTTTTGGACCTTAGTTTCTCCAAGGCTGCCAATAACAATCTAAGTCGACGTTCTTGCCAATCCATAACTTAATTTAACTAGTCTTGCACATATAAAATATCTGAGTATTGATTAAAAACTCTCATCACAATTATTAAAATTTGCGTTTGCGTTGTAGGAAGTTTATTTTCAAACACGAAAGCATATACATACGCTATTTTCTTTCATACTGAAGTGAAATCTATAAAAAGAAAATTATAAAGGATAACAACGTTTGAACATCATTCAAAACATCTCTACTTATTCATCAGTAAACACAAAACTTCAATATATATTTGTTTTAAATCTTTCGAGTATGTCGGAAATGTTATACAGAACATTCGGTCTCATATTTCGCTGATGTAATTTGACATAATTGCAAGGTTTTCAAAGTTTTGTTTTTTAAAAACATTCCATACCTTTTATATGACCAAAATATTTGTAAAAAAATGGTTCCGGGTTCATTCCCACTGCGTAGCAACTTGGGCAACTTGGAGCATGTGGTTGGGAAGCAGACTTCTTATCACAGCCACCCTTGAGTTATGTTTATGAATTCTATAGATGTAGAGCTAAAGCTCGTATATATATATATATATATATATATATATATATATATATATATATATTATATATATATATATATATATATATAATATATATATTATATATATATAATATATAATATATATATATATATATATATATATAATATATATATATATATTATATATATATATATATATATATATATATATATATATATATATATATATATATATATATACAGTGGAGGCGCAATGGCCCAGTGGTTAGGGCAGCGGACTCGCGGTCATAGGATCGCGGTTTCGATTCCTAGACCGGGCGTTGTGAGTGTTTATTGAGCGAAGACACCTAAAGCTCCACGAGGCTCCGGCAGGGGATGGTGGTGATCCCTGCTGTACCTTTCACCCAAACTTTCTCTCACTCTTACTTCCTGTTTCTGTTATACCTGTATTTCAAAGGGCCGGCCTTGTCACTCTCTGTGTCACGCTGAATATCCCGAGAACTACGTTAAGGATACACGTGTCTTGGATTCTCAGCCACTTACACGTTAATTTCACGAGCAGGCTGTTCCGTTGATTCGGATCAACCGGAACCCTCATCGTCGTAACCGACGGAGTGCTTCCATACATATACAAATTTACGTGAATTGGCAAAAACAGATCATGATATAGGGCTGCCGTTCCTTTAAGATGTCTATCCATGAAAGATGTTCAACGAAATAAATGAATAAACAAACAAATAAATAAATAAATAAATAAATAAATTAAGCTTACTAAATAAGTAAGTGAAAACCTGTTAGCATTAGTTTATGTGAAGGAAACATTTCCGAGGAAGCATAAAATCAAAACGATCTCTAGAGGTTTCTTTAATGATATATTATACAAATATTATTTTCTCACAGCTAAATATCTGACTAAATTTCTAGTTAGCAGTCTCAGGGTAATAATCTTCCTGTTGAAATCTCCGGGGATAAAACCCGAAAATGAAATTTATTCTTTCAGCCTTCACCCTTTCTATATATATCCCCAGCCCTTTTAACAACATATTGCAGATCGTCAAGTAGTTGGGGCTGTATATAGTTCTGCTGATTCCCTGTTTGAATATATATATATATATATATATATATATATATATATATAAACTGTAGTTGTGTGAGTGTCTGTCTCCTACGATTTAGATTCCTAACTCCTCCCACATTTTGCGGTGCAGTTTAACCAATTCGGGTATCTTATAGTCGTGATTCATATCGAGCCCGTCTGGCTATTAGCGCGCGTCTACGATGAGTTACGATTTTAAAATAATTTAGCATAATTTTTATTCCATTTTGATGCATAATTTTTCGTGTGTCGATGGCGGCGGAGTTGGCGTCCACGCTCAAACCCTGCACCTGTGTTGCTTCTCCCCCTTCTTCCCTCCCTCGTGAAATTGTGGGGAAGGAGTTTAAGGAAATCAACGTCGTAATGCGTTGTCAAGGAGACCAGCGTTCTTTTAGAACAACGACTTCATGGCTTGAAGACACCAAAACAGAAAATGGCTAAGAAAGCCCGAATTGGCATCTATAAGGACGTACTCTCTAAAAATGCTTATATAGTTATTTCCCTTACAAACCCGAGCAACGCCGGGCGATACTGCTAGTATATATATAAAATTAAAATTAACTTAAAATCACAATGAGGATGAGAAACTGGATATTCATTTGATAACATCAATTTTAAGACCATTGGTCTAGCATATAAAAAAACTGAGATTCAGTAAATAGTATTGCATACAAAAATATAAGAGGGAAGCTAAATTTTTTAGAGAACAATTCTTAGTGGTTAAGACCATAGCGGATCTTCTTCTAGCATAAGGGTTTCCACATAATGGTAAAATTCCCTCTCTTATATATATATATACGAGCAAAATGCCCCCCGTCCAATGGACGGTGATGAGTTGTTAAACATTTAAACCAAATTTTCTCAAAACAATTTGCCTGATCGTCCCATAGGCCTCCCCTTTGAGAAACACTGATTTAACCTAAATTTGGGACACCAGCAAAAGAAGAAATAAAGAGAGACTTTTTTTCTATTCCAAGAAAGACGATTTTACAAATGCACGTTCCCACGGCTTTATCAATCGCATTTTCACCTGGAATCGATTTTTGTAATTTTTCAAGACTTATACACGCTCTGATACCGTCGGTATCTACATATCAAATTTGAGCGCAATCGAATGGAGGATGCCCGAGATCCTAGAAGACACACACATAGACAGAATGGATTTTATATAATAGATATCCAGAAAACTTGTTTTAAATTTAACTTAAAAACCTGTCAACTATGTGAGCTTTTTTTAAACGAAAGTTTATCTATTAAATGGCAAGCAAACCTATTGTGAAACAGATAGCTCGTTCTAACAACGTATAGGTTTCTTTTTCAATACTCTAAATTGTCGTAAGCAGTTAACTAGTGAGGGCTGTATATAATTCTGCTTTTTCACAATTTGTTAAAAAAACATACACAGGCAACTTGCTTGAAATTTACCTTAAAAAACCTGTCAAGTTTGTGAGTTGATTCAAACGAAAATTTAATTATTAAATGGCAAGCAAGCCTATTGTGAACTAGTTGCTTTGATTCGTATCTCTATTGTTCAGTATTTGTTATTCTGCATAACTCATTCTCTTTCATAGTTAATAAATAGAATTGTAGAATGAGATGTGTAACTTTAACATCAATCAAATATATTTCAAAGAAAAAAAAATTCCTAAAATCAGTCGAAGAAATATTCAGCTACAAAGGTTATTTTCGTTTACTTTCCTCTTTAAAATTTATACGATGTATAATCTGTTTTCTCCTCAAAATTTAACAAATAAATAAATCTCTTTTAATCTTGAGGTTTTACTGATAAAGTATTCAACTGTCCGATAAGTTTGAAGTATATATTTTTGGTATAACCTCCAGTCTTAAATGTCTGTAATTATTTAAGTACCCTAGAAAAAATGTATCACGTGTTTTTTTATATATACTCTCTGAAGGAGCATAATTTATTAAATTCGCCAGTTATATCCCTACCCCTCTAGTGCATGCAAACATATAAAAGGGAGACATACAATCGTCGCCAAAGAGACAAACCTCTTGTACATGAAGTCACCCACTGATGTTAGTGTGTCGTTCATGCATTGCCCAAGCTATCTTTTATTGAAGCAAAATGTTTGGTACTGCACGAAATGCTAGATTTTCACTGAAACGAACTTTGCTGGTTACGGGTCTCCCAGAACGTTCGACAATATTGCCAAATTTTTGGTCACCTTGAAAACGTCTGAGCCACTCGTATACTTGTGTGCGGCTCATACATTCTTTTCCATACACTTTCTGCAACTCTGCGCAGGACTCTGGTCAGGTATCGCCATGACAACTTTCTCTGTCATGGTCAACGCGATGATCACACGCTACAAACCTTCCTCCCAAGCACTGCTGTGAACAGCGGAAGTGTGCTAGAAGGTTTAAAATTAGTGCGCATGCACAACAGAGTTCCAGGTCAATCTATGTCAAGCGGCTTCACTCTGTGAGTTTTAGCTTCGTTACTATGGCAACATTTCGGATACTTATTGATCAGGCAACGTGTATATGCCACTTACGCGATAATTCAGTGAGTCGCTTATTGCAGTTGATCAAACAACTGATCTTCAACGTGGAGCGACGGAACCCAACCGAATCTAGGAATCCATAATGCTATTATATTGCCCCCCCTCCACACACACATAACGAGGTGGCAGAATTGTTAGCACACCAGACAAAATGCTTAGCGGCATTTCGTCAGTCTTTACGTTATAAGTTCAA
>NC_043014.1:41617020-41624520 GCF_006345805.1 Octopus sinensis
ATATATATATATATATATACATATATATATATATATATATATATATATATATATATATATAATATATATTCATATATACAGAGTGTGATGGCTACATTGTCGCCATTTCTTATTTTAATTTCGTGTATGTGCATTGTTAGTTTTTGATTTTGTCACCTACACAATATAGTAGGGACAGTTGGGCAACATTTGTGAGAAAAAGAACACCTTGATGCAATTCATTCTGTCAGAAATTTGTAAACGACATGCTGTACTGCTTGGCATTCACACCAGAAGCTCCAATATGAACATTTCAATGTGTTTAGGTGTCCATCTGAGGACATGTACTATCAGTGAGAAAAATTAAACATTCTGTCAACATCATTATATTTGGAGTGATTACTAGTGATAGCGACGTTATGCTTCTATTTATCTGTCCACACGGCCTCAGACTCAATGCGGAGGCCTACATGAAGTGCCTAGAGGAGGTATTGCTACTCTGGGTCAAGAGGGTGGCTGCTAAAAAACCCTATGTCTGGCAACAGGAATCTACACCATGCCACACAAGCAGGAGAACCCAATCATGGCTGTGAGATCATTTCTGCGACCACATCACCCCTAACATCTGGCCACCTAACTCTCCAGATTGCAAACGGCTTGATTATTATGTGTGGGCGCAGTTGAGCGAGAGATCAACAATATCCTTGTAACACCAAAGATAAACTGAAGGCAAAAATTATGGCAGTATTACCAAATTAATCAAGAGCGTCGAGAATAGATGCAGGAGATTTCGAAGTCATCTTGGAGGCCGTGGCTGAAGCCAATGGCTATTTTATTGAATAAATTTACTCTTTAGTATTTCTACTTATTTTTTATGTAATTTTGGTAAATATATCCGTTAAAATGAGATGTCAGTGCTTTTTTCATTTTTGTGTAATTTAGACTACAGTTTATTCACCACACACTGTACATATATACTCCCTTCGAAACTTTAGCCCTAATAGTGGTTTGGAATTTAACTGTCCTTTCTAGCGTGCAAGGAATTCTATGATGGATACTTCTGATGTGTTTAATGCAACTGTATATATGAATATATATTAACATACTATTATATATATATATATATATATATATATAGATATATATATATATATATATATAGATATTTATATATAATATATATATATATATAATTATATACATATATATATATATATATATATTATATATATATATATATATATATATAGATATACATATATATATATATATATATATATATATATATATATACGTACGTGTTTTCGCGGGAATGTACGTGTAGGTGTGAGGAATCATGATTGTGTGTGAGAGGATGTCAATTATTCGCAATCGAACCAAAAATCCAATGATTTACGTGATTTCATCAGAAGTTGTTCGATATTTATTTATACGGATCGCAATGTCTGTCTCATTGGCATTGGTTGTAAAATTTGAAAGCAATCATTAGAACTAGAATATTTTAGCGAAAAACGACGGACGAGTTACTGTTATGGATTTGAATGATTTACAAATATCGCACGTCAGTTAATACTAAGGAATTGACATTATATGATTTCTATCACGGCGTATGTGTATGTGATTATGTATTTGTGTGTGTATGTGTGTGTCTCCTAAAAATGTAGGATCGTATAGATTTTGAATGCCATGCCTAGAAAATCCAATATTAAGTTCTAGTTAGATTTATCTATAATTACTCATTTACGGATTTCGATCGCCATATCTACATACAAGCGCGCGCACGAACATATACTTATATATAGAAATAAGCTTAGATATGTATATGTATGTATATGAGTTTGCAATTTTAATGACATACTCTGTGATTTATAAGTCTGTTTTATTGTGCGTGTGTTTGTTCATGCAGACACCCTTACGCACACACCACACACACACACACACACACACACACACACACACACACACATAAAACACGCACAAACACACACACACACACACATATGCACATATATATTAGCGCACACACACACATTCATACAGACACATACATATATATCTATATACATAAAGAGATATATATGTATTATGTATGTATGCATATATATACATATATATATATATATATATATATATATATATATTAGAGAGAGAGAGAGAGAGAGGGATATATAGATTCATCGATAGATAGATAGAGTGAGAGATACATCGATAGATAGATAGAGTGAGAGATAGATAGATAGATAGATAGATAGATAGATAGATAGATAGATAGATAGATAGATAGATACATAGATAGACTGACACACAGGTAGAGAGATAGACAGATAGATAGGAAGGTAGGTAGGTAGGTAGATAGATAGATAGATAAATAAACGAACAGATAGACAGATTGGTAAATAGATAGATAGATAGATAGATAGATAGATAGATAGATAGATAGATAGATAGATAGATAGATAGATAGATAGATAGATAAATGAATATGTATTCATATATATTTGCATCATACGCACAGTGACATATATCCATGTGAATTCTGTAACTATAGTCGTACATTTTACACAGAGCAATGTTAGCGCTAACGCATTCCTCAGGTAGTTTGTAGGTATGTAGATATGTTGCTATCCAAAGCTAAGAGATTATTTGCGGAGATCAAAGTTGTATTCTTGGATCGTGGTTAATATACATAGAGGAATTACAAATCTCGTTTGAAGTTTGAAAGTGAATCATTAACTATGTAAGTTGGACGCAATCAAATTCGGTTATCAACTATTAATTATCTGGTACCCATGGATATTTCACATCGTTAAAATACTTTAAAACCCATTTTTGCTATCGTTATCAATCCTGATATATAGAAAGTAAGATGGATGGATTGGTGAATATGCAAAAATTCAATGATTTTTTACGCGATTTTATCAGAAGCTCTTCGATATTTAATAATACAAATCGCAATGTCTGTCTCATTGACATCGGTTTTAAAATTTGTAAGCAGTCATTAGAACTAGAATATTTCAGCGAAAAACGACGGACGAGTTACCGTTATGGATTTCAATGCTTTACATATATCGCCCGTTAGTTGATGCTTAGGAATTGATTTTATATGTTTTCTATAAATTGAAGCGATATCAGCTAATGCGACATGTGTTATAATCCACAATATCACGTTTTATGTGATTCTCGTTAGATAACTTTTCTATTGCTTTCGTATTTTACTTCACTAACTGACGAGTAGCAGAATCTTCTCACCTCAAATCGATGTTAATGAAATTTTCACCTCTGCACCTCTTTTATTAATGGAAAGAAACAAAACAAATATAAAATATTGTAATTCTCTCTTCGCGATGTTGTATATGTTTAAAGGCTTTAAGATGATGTCAATTATTGAAATTACGATAATTTGTTCGTAATTTCTTTTTTTTTTTTTGTAATCACAGCCTCTCAAGCGAGGATTGCATTCTGTATGAGAAATACTGCTTAGCTTATCATCGCAGTCAGGGATCGATGGTCTTCTAATTCGTTTCACACATTATTGAAATTTGAGGTAAGCAGCTAGGATTTTTCAAAATTCTCTATCTCTTTTAAATGATGTAACTTTGATAAATCGATATTTGGATATTTAGCAGAGTTATATAAGCAAAGCATCATTATGAAGGTGTGTTGAAAGATTTCTGTCTTTGGGTAAAAGAAAATACATATTACAACGGTCCTTCAGTTTTTCTAAACCCGTTTTCTTTTTTATATAACGATCGCTTTTTGCGTAATATAAGAAATATGTAGCATTGACCATATGGCGAAGTTTTGAAACGGCTGTAAAGATTTATTATCATTTTGCTAACAACTCTTATATGCGAATTGCTACCACCACTTACTATTTGATTAACCCTTTTTCTACTGATTATTTGCTCGATCTATGTTATTTCTTCTTCTGCTCCCTGCTTTGTCCGGGTTACGAAGATGTAGTTTAAGAATCTGTCCAAGCTGAGCACTGATTCGGAGTATATACAGTCGGTGCTGATACTAGCGTCTTCTTACCCTGTGCCTATATATGTGTATGTTTGTGTGTGTGAGAGTGTCTGTGTGTGTGTAAAAGTATCAATACACACATACACTCACACACACACACACACACATATATTCAGGTATAGGTATATGCGTATATACATACGTACCCATATACATACATATATAATACATATGTATGTGTGTGTGTGTGTGTGTGTGTGTGTGTGTGTGTGTGTGTGTGTGTGTGTCTGTGTGTGTGTGTGTGTATGTGTGTGGTTGTGTAGACAGACAGACAGCGAGACCGATAATATTTTTCAGTGTAATACATAATCAATAAACATATCCTCGAACCTGATTATAAGTTGCAATAAAATACATGTGCAGTATGTAGGCGTGTGTCCAGAAGTGCATGCGTGCACGTATGTATCTGTGTGCACGTGTGTAAATCTTCATAGTTTTCTATTCCAGAATTATGTCATTCATCTGCCCCTACATTCGATGTAGACTTGTTGACATTATCACGTTGCTTACTTCTTCAACGCTACATCTGACAATTTGTTAGTACCTAATTCCGATGACATATGTGTCCCATTCTTCATACGATACAATACATCAGCCACTGTAAATACATCGCAATAAATATACCGCTGGTTTAGTATTTTTATGATGCCATTTGAAGTAACAAACCTGCACTCGCTGCTTCGCAACCTTTTTCTTGTACGACACACTAACCTCCGAATACTTCGAATAACTTAGCTCATATACTAGATATATATTATCTTTGATTTTCCCTTTTTTAATGGCATCCTTGACGCCGTAAAGAGATCTGTTTGTCCGGAGACAGCTGACTATAAAATGAACGTTATCAAAAGGAATGTAGTTATACAATATCCGTTATGTGTAGCGCAGTGTAATCGGTATTTCATGGCAACGGTATGCGATATGACTATTTGAAACATAAACAAAATACCTACATTCAATCGCATGCATTCATATATGTCTGTATGTATATGAACGTATGTTTGTAAATATACATGTATATATATATTTATATGTGGATATGTATGTATATGTATGTCTGTATATCTATATATATATATATATATATGTGCGTGTATGTTTGTATATATCTATACATACACACATATGTGTATATATATATATATAATATATATATATATATATATATTTGCTCATATATTTAAATAGCTAAAGGGCTTCGCCGAGGAATGCTTACTTTAGCTTATATGTGTGTAAGCGTATTCGTATACGTATATATGTGAGTGTATCTTTGTGTTAATTATGACATTAGGTACATATACAGATGTTTGGAGCAGGAAAGCTAGACAAATAGATAGATAGATAGATAGATAGATAGATAGATAGATAGATAGATAGATAGATAGATAGATAGATAGATAGATAGATAGATAGACAGACAGACAGAGAAAGAGAATGAAAGAGAGACAAAGCGACAAGTTAGCAAAATAAGAGTACTGTAAACGGCAAGACAGCTATTTCGACCGGAAGTTTATTTCGAGGTGGAGCAAGGCAGTAAAATAATATTGTGAGAACATTATTTTACAAGTATGTTTCAATACAGGATCGTGTAAATTCCGTCAGATGTTACTACTGACGTTTACTTGTATTGATATCAAAGTCCCTAATTAGAAACGCTACTTTTTGATGTCTGAAATAAGTATTTGTTTCTAATTAGGCTTGCATAAATATTTACAACTTTTTGTATGTGAGAGAACGTTGATGTTGGCTTATATTGAAAGGCTCCAGTTAAAATGGAGACTTGTAAAATGAACGGTGAGGGAGAAGAAAAAAAATTTCCATTGCTCATGTGAGTGTACGCGTGAATATGTATATATCTGCGTGTATGTATGTATGTAAGTATGATATATATATATATATATATATACGTGTGTGTGTGTGTGCGTGTGTGCGTGTATGTGTATATATGTATATATATATATATATATGTGTGTGTGTGTGCTTGTATGTGTGTGTATGTGTATATATGTATATATATATGTGTGTGTGTGTGCTTGTATGTGTGTATGTGTACATATGTATATATATATATATGTGTGTGTGTGTGTGTGTGTGTGTGTATACATTCATATACATACACACACACATATATATGTATATAGATAGGTACTATTTTGTATATAGATACTAATATACTTATACATACATTATGGCTGCCCCCTCGTTATCGAGTATGGCCATTGCACGAAGCTTAACTGTTTCTGGTGCTGTGATCGAATGTGACTTTTTAGCCCAGCTAAAGATCTACAATGTCTTGTACTGAATTGGCAACTAATACCTTCACCGGTAATAGCCGGCTGTAGTTGTAACTGGGCTTCATGTACCTTTGCATGTCGTTTAAGTCCTCCTGCCGAATTACACTCTCTTCCACATGCCCGACAGATATGATTAGTATGGTGTGTTACACCACCACCAGTGGCCAAGTTGTCACTCGACTCTTGAGTCCAGCTTTACTGAGGCAGGGTCTTGCACAGACATTGCATGTCAGCATCAAAGAAAGACCCTTTCCATCTGGAAGTGTAACAGCGATGCCCTTCCTGACATCCCTCCTTACTTTCTCATGTGCAACTCGAGATTTCTCAAAGTGGGGTCGATTAAATAAGTACCAGTTACGCACTGGAGTCGATGTAATCGACTTAATCCGTTTGTCTCTCCTTGTTTGTCCCCTCTATGTTTAGTCCCTTGTGGACAATAGAGAAATAAGAAAGATAGTCAAACACATAAAATAAATATAAAAGCTTGTAAATTAGTAAGTACAGATATATGCATATAAGTATGTACATATATGTATATAAGCATGTAAATTAATGCATATGTACAAACAAACACACACACACACACACACACACACACACACTCACGCGCCATTACAAAATGGCGACAGAGAGTTAGAGATGCTTGCATAAACAAGAAAACCAACAGACTGGATAGTCTAATTTCTGCCTATAGTGCTGAAAAATAACTGATGCATGCGTCCTTTCACACATACATGTACTTAAGTATCTTATTAAATTCAAATTACGGAGATGAAAAAGGCTTGAAATGGCCTTCATCTCTTCTAGCTTTCGGGTACTCGAGCTAACGTTATCGGTGTATATGTGTATATATACTAACCTATTTGTTTTCGCGCTATACGTGATACATATGGATATATATACACGTATGCTTATTCGTATTTCGTGTTGTCAGTTAGTTTGTAGTGTCTATTATATCACACACTCGGTGATACGAAGGCTTAAGAATGCAAATCTATATCGAAATATTTGTAGTGTCTGTCTCCCTCCCTTTGCACTCTCGGTCACACATACCTCATTCTCCCTCTGTCTGTCTATCTGCAGTCTGTCCCTCTCTCTCTATTGATTCTTCATAGATATGTGAGTGGTTGTATATGTGTATTCATATATATAATATATAATATATATATATATATATATATATATACATGGAGGCTCAGGT
>NC_043014.1:41634520-41642020 GCF_006345805.1 Octopus sinensis
ATGCTTGTGTATATGTGGATATGAACTTGTGAGCACGTGTCAGAATGTGTATATGAGTATGTGTGTATTTGCCTATATATGTATGCCTATATGTGTTTATGTGTGTACATATATATATATATATATATATATGTAGCTATATGAATGTATATATGTGAACATGTGCGCTCTTGTGCCTAACGTATCGTTTAAAATGGCTTGCGTCCATTGGTGTACGTATTTCTGTACGCTATCAATGATTCAATGATTCTATATTAAGTTCTTCTGGAACAATTACAGAAACTACAGCTTCCGTAACAGTGAATAACTGAGATTGCCCCAAAGGCTCACACCGGATGAAGCATATATGCCACATAGAACTACAGGGACATACATTATCTTGTATATATATATATATATATATATATATATATAGATTCATATCTGTATATACCCAAATGTATGGGTGTGCATTGATATATATATATGTGTGTGTGTGTGTGTGTGTGTGTGTGTGTGGTGTGGGTGGGTGGTTGCGTGTGTGGTGGTGTGTGTGGTGTGTGTGAGTGTGTGTGCGTGTGTGTGCGTGTGTGTGTGTGTGTGTGTAGCAAAATTTTAGATTCAGCTGAATATGCTACTTAAGTTGAGGCACCAGAATTTAGTATAGGTATTATCAATACAATTTCAAAGTCAGGTGACTCTTGCTTATTTTTATTTTAAATATATGTATATGCATATACGTTTATGTGTTTATATAGGTTCAGGAGTGGCTGTGTGGTAAGTAGCTTGCTTACCAAGCACACGGTTCCGGGTTCAGTCCAACTGCATGGCACCTTTGGCAAGTGTCTTCCTTCTACTATATCCTCGGGCCGACCAAAGCCTTGTGAGTGGATTTGCTAGACGGAAACTGAAAAGAAGCCCGTCGTATATATGTATATGTATACATATGTGTGTGTTTGTGTGTCTGTGTTTGTCCCACCAACATTGCTTGACAACCGATGCTGGGGTGTTTACATCCCCGTAACTTAGTAAGCCTAGTACTTAATCTAAGAATAAGTCCTGGGGTCGATTTGCTCGACTAAAGGCGGTGCTCCACATGGCCACAGTCAAATGACTGAGATAAATAAAAGAGTAAAAGAGAGTATATATACATACATATAAAAATATATATGTATATACACTTCCATACATATACATATACAAACACACACACATATACATATATAGATATGTGTGTGTGTGTGTGCATGTATATATACATACATATATATATATTATATATATATATATATATATATATATATATATATATATATATAATAATATTATATATATTATATTATAATATATATATATATATTGCCACACACAGACGCGCACACACATGCCCAAATTAAAAGATACAAATATCCTTGCATGCATGAGTAAGTGTATATGTGTGTGCGTGTGTGTCAGCCTGTTTGTGAGTGCGCGTGCACGTGTGCACATATTGCAAGCTCAGGATTTTGCCCTATTTTGCCTTACTTCTTTCCCCTATGAATATTTCATCTTCAGTTGATAACATTCACATGACCATATCCCTCCGAATACCTTTCTGAAACAACCTTGCCTTAATAGTTAAACAATGAGACGTATTTGGCGTCAACTAATCTCTGTGGCTGTCTGAAATATATTTTTGTTATAGAAATATCATTTTTCACATGCGAAATGAATGGCTTCTCATATAAAATAATATATCGTAACACATTTGTATTCATTTCGACAGTACTCATAATTCTTTTTTGCAGCATGATGTTTATGTATTAGTATTTTTAATTTACATTTGGATCCACAAAGATAATCATCCCCGACCTCAATATTGCAATTCGCTACGCGTATGCAAATGGCGACGATCTTATGTCCCGTGCTTCAATCATTCGTTATGCTAGTTGATATATAACATTAGTCTTCCGAATATGCAGCCTGGTATTTTAAAACACTAATTATTTTTAATTCAGTAAAAATAAGTAGGTTTTTAGGCTATTGCCCATATTTATCATTTTTAGTTTTCCTGCATTTAATTAGGTCGTGGAGATAGTACGATTTTGAAAGCACAGAAATACGATAAAGAAATCTATTTGATGTGACATTTTAAAAAAATCCATGAATTTAGTATGCTACCATGAGCTTGGATCTTTCTCTTCTATTTTTCGCTTATTATACTTATGTCTTATTTATAGGTTTTTGGAGTATCGATTTCTTTTTACTCTTTGAGAGGAAACCGCACTAAATTTTGATGAGTTTTCAAACTTAATTTCATGTAAAAACCGTCTCATATTTTGGGTGACAGTCTTTGTGAGCAGATACCGAGTCGTGTTGAAACATGTGTCACCTTCCACTGTGTACTTCGCTATCCAATGCTCCTTAAATTACCTGAATTGCTAGTAGTTTAGTGTGTATCACTTTGGAAACATCTGAAGGATCTGCACATAACCACTTGTCTTCTCATGTTAATATTTCATAGTCTTGGACAAACATTTTCCCTTCAAAGAAGAGCTAAAGAAGCGAGCTATGTTCATGAGGATTTTTAAGTTTTGATAAATATTCGCATGGCACGGATCGAACAGCTTTCCTATATCTTTGCATATGTGAATTGGCCAACCCTCAGATATTACGACCTATATTGAACGTTCTCGTGCAACGCAGTTTAGTACTTCACTCCAACAACTGAAGTATTTTGGCAAAGGACTTCATTGATATTCAGGATTTATCAACAATGATATTTCGCAAACGTTGGATGAACTTCGGTGTCTATATAGTGTCCGAACGTTACGAATGAGTTTTTTTCCTCTGTCTTTCACACAATTGAATTATTGTCGCCAGTATCCTCCAATTTCATCAGAACTTCGTATACAAAAGATCTCGCAAAATTTACAAAACGGACATATGGTAACAAACGATGGCGTATCTTTCTTTCTTTGTATTAGCATGCCATATGCCTAAAGGATATCTGAAAGAAAACAAAACCGTCTATTTGGTTAAGAATGATTAATATACGCATCATTAAGTGCCTCAGTGCATCTATTATGTTGTTGGCTAATATTAGATACAATTTTTGTTAACATCTTGATCAGATTTTAATCTCCATATTAAATATAAAACAAAGTTGTTTAAGGAGAGTTGAGCCTTTACGATCTAGCCAATGTGTGTAACAACTTCCAAGATAATGTGCAAATATAAATTATTTTAAATGTTCCTATGATATTACTCCTGGCATTTGTATTATCTCAACTTATAAAGAGAAAAATTCAGAGTGGTTATAGTAATAGCTCTTACGGACGTATCACAAACGCTTATACAGATGATTTATCATATTGATCTAGTTTTATCAAATTAATCGCATCATACCTGGTCTCCGTGCGTGACCTATTTACTTTTAGAGGTTTTGCTGATGGTTTAGTGATATTACATGTAGAAATTCCTTGATAAAAGCTATAAAAGTTTTGCCGAACGAAGAATTGATAAATTATTTCTCTGTTTGGCTTTATCAATGACTATCAGAGAAGGGAGATAACCTCATCCTAGATTAACAACATGCCTACAGTCTGTAACGCTTTTACACTATCAAGCATATCCCGATATTCTCACACGATCGCATCTACACGCTTTAAAAAATTTTAACAGATATATCTAACAAAATGTGTGGTAAGTAGCTTGCTCACCAACCACATGGTTCCGGGTTCAGTCCCACTGCGTGGAATCTTGGGCAAGTGCCTTCTACTATAGCCTCGGACCGACCAAAGCCTTGTGAGTGGATTTGGTAGACGGAAACTGAAAGAAGCCCTTCGCATATATGTATATATATATATATATTATGTATGTATGCGTGTGTTTGTGTGTCTATGTTTATCCCCCCAACATCGCTTGACACCCGGTGCTGGTGTGCTTACATCCCCGTAACTTAGCGTTTCGGCAAGAGAGACCGATAGAATAAGTACTAGGCTTTCAAAGAATAAGTACTGGAGGTCGATTTGCTCGACTAAAGGCGGTGCTCCAGCATGGCCAAAGTCAAATGACTGAAACAAGAAACAAAAAGTAAAAAAAAATAAGTAAATATACACATTCGCACATACATCCATATATATATAATCATTTTTAATGTAGGCACAATATCTGAAATTCAGGGAAGAGGGCTGGTCTATTACATCGACCCCTGTGATCAACAGGTACTTATTTTCTCGACTCCGAAATGATGAAAGGTAAAGTCCACCTCGGCGGGATTTGAACTCAAAATATAAAGACGGACGAAATGCCACTAAATATTTTTCCGGCGTAATAACGATTCTTTTCTACGCTAGGCACATGGCCCGAAATTTGGTGGGAGGAGGCCAGTCGATTAAATCGACCCCGTGAGCAACTGGTACTTAATTTATCGACCCCGAAAGGATGAAATGCAAACTCAAACTCTGCGGAAATTGAACTTAGAACATAAATTCCACCGAGGTCGACTTATTTAATCGACGTTTCGGGGTCGATTAAATAAGTACCAGTTACGCAGTGGGGTCGATATAATCGACTTAATCCGTTTCTCTGTCTTTGTTTGTCCTCTCTGTGTTTATCCCCTTGTGGGTAGTAAAGAAATAGGTATTTCACCTGTCTTTACGTTCTGTGCTCAAATTCCGCCGAGGCCGACTGTGCCCTTCATCCTTTTGTGGTTGATAAATTATGTACCATTTGTGTACTGTGGTCGATCTAATCGACTGGCCCCTTCCCCGAAATTTCGGGCCTTGTGCCCAGAGTAGAAAAGAATGCTTAGCGGTATTTCACCTGTCTGTACGCTCTGAGTTAAAATTCCGCCGATGTGGACTTTGCTTTTCATCCTTTTGGGGTCGATAAATTAAGTACTAGTTGTTTACAGGGTCGATCCAATCGACCGGCTGACCCCACCACTCCAAAAATTTTAGGCCTTGTGCCTAGATTAGAAAAGAACATTTACATAATTATCTATAATTTTACATAATTATGGAATACCGATATAAAATTATATAAGGATGTTTTGAAGAGTCACGAGATGTTCTCTTGCATTTTGTTTCTCTTCCGTCGGAACTGAACCAAAATGGATTGTACCCCGGTTCTTTGTAGTGCCACCAAATCTTTTGAGGCTAAATATTGATTTTGAAATAGTTATGAATTTATGTAGGATGATGCTTGTAGAGAATACTGTAGTCGTGAATCGAATTCAAGTAGTGTCTGCATGTACCATTCATGACTATGAATGGTTGAGAGAAGAGCTATTAGTTTAGTGTTTGTTAAGTAACACAATGGGGTGGGGGTGGGGGCGGGATGATGAGAGAGGAAGAGGAAAAGGAAGAAGATGTCTGTAAGTTAATGGTTCCTGAGTGAATATTTACCGATATTGGATAAATATTTGCATTTCGTCCATCTTATGATTATAAATATAATTCTCTCGAGGAGATCAGATATGCACAATCATTTCCGCTTAAAATATCCAATGCTTTTGAAAAAAGAAACCCCTAACTCTGAGTTTCCAGAGTTTCGTTTATGGTAATCCAAAAAATAAAACCAATTTACTACTGCTGGGATGTGGAATGAAAATGGAAAAAACAAAAACAAAAACAAAAAAACATTCGAATACTCCAATACATAAACATAGGCTTATATATGCGATTTTTCACACGGACAAACAGAAACAATTAATATATGTATATACGTGTATGAACTGCGAGATGGTGTATAAATAAGCGTATCGTGTACATATTCCATTTGGTTAACCATTAACTAAGTGTATATGTGTCTATTTTTGTAGTCATATATGTAAACAGGCAGGCGGTGCTGTATAAATTCAAATATGAAATACTATATGTTGTATAAATACATATGCATATTTATCTATATATCTATCTATCTATCTATCTATCTATCTATCTATCTATCTATCTATCTATCTATCTATCTATCTATCTATCTGTCTGTCTGTATGTCTGTCCTGTTTGTATGACTATTTCTCTCTTTCTCTCTCTCTCCCTCTTTATATATACTTATATATATATATACATATACGTGTGTGAGCGTTGTAGTTTGGGGTGGCGGTGTGTGTGTGTGTGTGTGTATGTGTGTGTGTGTGTGTGTGTGTGTTGTGTGTGTGTGTGTTACACAAATCTCTGTTGAATTACCAAAAGGGAATTACTGGACAAATGTAAAGCATTCTGTAAAATATTTCAGCTGAAAGTTTCCGATCTCTCCCAATCAATAGTTACCGATCATCGGTATTGGAAATTGGAGTCCTTCAGTTATAATGTGTCTTATGCATGTACATACATACATACACACCTACACAATCACTCACACACAGACACATATTATTATTATTATTATTATAATTATTATTATACACGTCACACAGTATACAATATTATGAGTTTGTTGATTGCAGATATTGTGTCTCCAGGGGGTTTGTACTGTTTGTCAAGTCACAACAAGGACCTTAGAAAGACAGTATTTTACGCAATATGCGTGCAGTTACATATGATGCCGACTTTTGCAATACATCTAGATTGTAGAATTATTTCCAAGGTTTTCAGATTTATTATTATTATTATTATTATTATTATTATTATTATTATTGAGTGAGAGAGCAGTGTATACCATCAAAGTGACACTGGGGTAAAATATACGAAGCCCAGGATACCCATCATGACTACCTGTCTGTAAAGGTACACGAGGCACATGCATCACAACCATATGTGCGCGACATGGTGATCTCATATCAAGATAAACAGCGCATGACCTTGCAGGTGGGGCCCAGTTAGAATTTTCTTCTGGTCGAGTAACCCATCCCACTCAAAAGGTCCTTGAATAAGGGTTATTTAAGGATGTTAAATGAAACACCCATGTTTCCAGAGGTGAATCATTTAAACCCCAAGTAATCCCTCTCAACACATGGCTATGATGCTCCCCCACTACTTCTGCTCGTGATCAGAGATGCATATATCGTCAGCCACTAAGGGACATGGTCAACTGGTTAAGGTCAAACAACTGACAAGCAAATCTGTGGTATTGAGCAGAATATTTGCTGTTGCCCATCTTTTACCAAGACAAAACAATGCACATGATAACACTTCCAATCAGTTAAGATCAGAAGCCACGAGAGCCACTGCCTGGTACTGCAGCAAGGCATTTATTATTGTTGTTGTTTGTTGTTATTATTATTATTATTATTATTATTATTATTATTATTATTATTATTATTTTATTATTATTATTATTATTATTATTATTATTATTATTATTATTATTATTATTTATTATTATTAGTTATTATTATTATTATTATTATTCTTATTATTTTATTATTATTATTATTATTATTATTATTATTCTTGTTTGACTTTTGCTTTATATTTGTACAAGTTGGCTCCAAGTCTCACCCAGAGACCTCAAGAGACAACAGGGTTGGAAGTTCATGTTGTTGTTATGCTAGTGTGCCATATATTTGGGGGGTGGGGATGTTGTACTAATGAA
>NC_043014.1:41647020-41649520 GCF_006345805.1 Octopus sinensis
AATTACTCCAATCTGGCCAGACCCAAGGAAAAACTAAGCTAAGAGCACTAGATTCCTTGGAAGAAAGCAGCGAATGTATACGAAAACAAGGACGGAAAAAACGGAGAACTGGTACACAAATACAAATAAAATACATTAACATCAGATACTCACACACACATATATGTATACATTATATACATATATGTCCAAATTTGGCCACATGTGTTTTTACCAATATTTACTTTTGTTTGCAATATCCGATTATTTTGGTCAATCTATCGTATCTCCAGCTGCTTTGAGATGCGAAGATATGAAAATTGTCAAAGTGTAGTACAATGGTTTTGCTATGGAATGGTGAAACTAATTTTTCGTTTTTTGAAATAGCAATGTTTTGGACTTACGACACTTTTGCATAACGTATATTTATGATTAAATGTATATACAGAGACAGAGGAAGGAAGGGAAGGAAGGTGCCAGAGAGAGGAAGAGAGAGAGGAGGGAGATAGTGAGTGAGGGAGAGGAGGGAGAGAGTGAGTGGGAGAGTTGTGGTTAAGGAGATTGTAATAGACAGATACGTAGACAGATCTCCATCGGTGTGTAGATATGTGTGCGTTTACATGCAATTGTTTATTTCTTGAAGAAATTTGAAATACAATATATTGGAAATATAATCAAATGAGAATTTAATAAAACATGTGTATGAAGTTGTCAGGTACAATAATGATCTGGAATTAAATTATAATTTAATCGGCATAGCAGTTTAGATTATTAATAAACTATTTAAGCCCAAAACTTATTTAAACTTCCAGCTTTCAGAGCTACTTAGCTAAGACAGAGGTCATCTTAGATGATAGAGTATATTCTGGGAGAGATTAATATTATAACAAAACCTGGTGCTTATCGTAACAAGTGAATTATTTTTGAAGAAAACACTGGCTTTCGTTGACCTTCCACCATACACACGTACACACGCAGAAACATAGAGAAACACACACAGACACACACTGACACATACACGTTGCCAGTCGTGTTTAAAGCTCGAAGCTAGAGAATAAATCTCCGTTATTGGGAACTTAATATCTTCTCTGGAATTTACGTTCATTTTTCAATCGATCTGTGCTGAGAAATTATAACTCTCTTATAAAAGATTGATACTGACAAGATTATCGTTCACTCTGGATGTGAATTGATCGAACAATGACCTTTAGCATCGAATTACAATCGTCGCCGTTCGTTGACCACAGATCAATATTCGGTGTTATCACAAGATAGCAATAATATAAAGTTATTTTAAAGTTGGATGATTTAGAAACGGTTCACTTACTGAGTAATAGTATCCTGTTGTTTTAGATTTACCGTTGGAGTTTCTTTCAGTTTTAACCATATACTGACCTCTCTCTTGATGCACCGGATGTTAAAATTTACAGTAGCCTCTACATTATACATGTTATGTAGCGATTTACTGCATAAGGAGCCAATACGTTCGAGATTCCAGGTAAAATAACCCATCTGAAATTTGGTTATTACATTGATGGAACTAATAGCTAGATGTGGAAGGTGTATCAGTTCAAAGAAGCGGCAGATTTGCACGTGGCGTTAAGCATATCATTGTAAATTTTATTGCTACTGTTTAACTAACTGTTGTAAGTACGTACTTGAATTTTCCCAGGTAAGTATCCTGCGATATCTCTCGAAATATCGTCAACAATAGATTCGTCTCTCACCTGATTAAGGGAGATGAGCAATAAACAACAGGATCCATATATTCCGTGAAAGACTTATTTCTCACGGTTATTGTTTTCAAACAGTTAGAATCTCATGAAACTTTATCTGCAATAATGCAGTTTAGCTTTAAAAACTTCTAACGCGTTATTTCCTGTGAGATATATATGTTACATATATGTGTGTGTGTGTGTCTAGGTATATATATATATATATATGTGTGTGTGTGTGTGTGTGGTGTGTGTATATATCAATATATAAACATGCGTGTATGTGTGCATATGAGTGTGTATATATATGTATATAGAGATAGATAGATAGTGAAACGTGTGTGCATGTGAGCATATATTTAGATATCACCGTGACCGACCAGGCCATCAGATGCTGTTACACATCGCTGGTCACAATGCGCTTTGCATTGTTTTAGCCTTCAAATGACGCCACCCCGCTGGCTAAGCGAGCAGGCCAACAGAAGAAAGAGTGAGAGAAAGCTGTGGCGAAAGAGTACAGCAGGGATCGCCACCACCCCCTGCCGGAGCCTCGTGGAGCTTTAGGTGTTTTCGCTCAATAAACACTCACAACGCCCGGTCTGGGAATCGAAACCGCGATCCTACGACCGCGAGTCCGCTACCCTAACCACTAGGCCATTGCGCCTCCACATATTTAGATATATATATTATTTTATTCTTTTAAATGTTTCAATCATTTGTTAGCGGACATGCTAGAGTATCACCTTAAGAAATTTTAGTCGAACAAATCGACACCAGAATTTATTTATTCTTCGTGAGCCTAGTAG
>NC_043014.1:41659520-41677020 GCF_006345805.1 Octopus sinensis
ATACCTTTTTCTTTACTACCCAAAAGGGGCTAAACACAGAAGGGAGAAACAAGGACAAACAAACGGATTAAGTCGATTATATCAACCCTAGTGCGTAACTGGTACTTATTTAATCGACCACGAAAGGATGAAAGGCAAGGTCGACCGCGGTGGAATTTGAACTCAGAACGTAGCGGCAGAAGAAATACTGCTAAGCATTTCGCCCGGCGTGCTAACGTTCCTGCCAGCGCGACGCCTTAAAAAATATATATGTACTTGCTGTGTGGTAAGTAGCTTGCTTACCAACCACATGGTTCCGGGTTCAGTCCCATTGCGTGGCAACTTGGCCAAGTGTCTTCTGCTATAGCCCCGGGCCGACCAATGCCTTGTGAGTGGATTTGGTAGACGGAAACTGAAAGAAGCCTGTCGTATATATGTATGTATGTATATATGTGTGTTTGTGTGTCTGTGTTTGTCCCCCAAGCATTGCTTCACAACCGATGATGGTGTGTTTACGTCCCCGTAACTTAGCGGTTCGGCAATAGAGACCGATAGAATAAGTACTGGGCTTACAAAGAATAAGTCCCGGGGTCGATTTTCTCGACGAAAGGCGGTGCTCCAGCATGGCCGCAGTCAAATGACTGAAACAATTAAAATAGTAAAAGAGTATAAGAGTATATATATATATATATATATATATATACCATATGCATGTGTATGTATGTATGAATGTATGTATGTATGTGTGTATGTCCATGTGTGTGCGTGTGTCTTTGTGTGTGTGTTCGTCCGTTACCTGTGTTGATGTGTTTACTTCACTGTATTCTAATGGCTCGACAAAAGTGACCGATAGCATAAAAATAGAAAAATAATATTACAGGTCCATTGGTCGATTTGTTTGACTAAAACCCGCAAAGGTGGTGCCCCAGCATGGCCGCAGTCAGATGACTGAAACAAGTAGAAGAAGAAAACAAACAAACGTGTAACTAAATTACCTCATCAATATAAATTGGGATTGAAGATTATTATTATGAGGAATCATAATAACCGTGGTAATATGCAACGAAATATACGCTAACCTCCAAAAAAGCTTGCTCTATTCAAAGGTTCCTTGATAAACATCGCAGATTTTCATTTAGATAATTCCACAAACGAGAGCAAAATATGGATCTATTTGACATGAAATCTAGTTTTCAGTATCGCATCTCGCATTGCAGTAGTCTTTGATGATTCAAAGCGCTTATACAGAAAACCAACATAATGTTAGCATTATTTTAAACCAATGTGCATATATATATGTGCGTATGTATGTTTATTTATGTATTCGCACACACAGTTGCAGTCATGCCTATATAGTTGTTTGGCTTTACCAATGTATTCGTATATATATATATATGCGTGTGTATGTTTATCTATGTATATGTATTCGCACACACAGTTGCAGTCATGCCTATATAGTTGTTTGGCTTTACCAATGTATTCGTATATATATATATATGCGTGTGTATGTTTATCTATGTATATGTATTCGCACACACAGTTGCAGTCATGCCTATATAGTTGTTATGCGTGTGTATGTTTATCTATGTATATGTATTCACACACACAGTTGCAGTCATGCCTATATAGTTGTTTGGCTTTACCAACGTATTCGTCTCTCATATTCTCTTTTATCTGTTTTTGTTTTCTTTGTGTGTGTGTGTGTTTGCTAAATAGTTTATCAGATAAACATTTTCTTTTTACTGATGTATATCGCGCGCATTAATGATTCATTTACAGGTAAGAACTATTCGTTATATGTAATTCCCGTGATGTTATATAATTTATAAAGCTCCCAATCCGTATTCCATATCATACGCATATACCAAAAAACAAAAAGAAACAAAATCGTAGTTCCTATGCACATAGATGTATCAAAGCGTACAGCACATGCAAATTCTTTGTCATTATATCGTCATATATTTTTGCGCGTGATTATATAATTATGTTTATGAATGAGTTTTCTCTGAGTCGTGTATTACTGCAAAGACGCACACATAAGTACACACAAGCACACACTCGCATATAAACACACACACACACCTACATAAAAAAATACACATCTGTACCAAAAAAAAAAAACATATTTGAATGGGGCTATGCCTGAAATGACTTATGTTAAGATGCTGGCATGGATGATGGTTATCGTTCCTCTCGAGTCTGATTTATCGGTGTTATCTCCAAAATCGAACCCTTATTCCTAATTCTCATACACACGCGCGCGCACACGAACACACATTCATACACGTATAAATGTACGAATGTGTCACTGATCGCAACATTCTACGATCAACTATTTAGTTCTGTATTTCATTTTATTTATTTGTTCATACTTATTAAGTTTAATTTTTGTGTTTTTTTGTTTTTAATCTTTGTATTAACATGAATGGATTTTTCTCTTTCACAGAGTATACATATAAACATATTCTTCTTAGCTGGATTTGTACAAAATATACGCCACATGTATGAGCGTGCTTATCATATATATATATATATATATATATATATATATATATATATATATATATATATATATATATATATATATAGATAGATAGATATATAATAGATAGATAGATAGATAGATATATATAGATAAGTAGATAGATGGATAGATAGATAGTATATGTGTATGTATATGCTTACATACACACATACATAATAATATCTACACATATGAATGTTTGTATGTATGAACATACATATATATATATACATATATATATACATATATATATACATATATACAAATATATATACATTTACATACGTATATATACATATATATATATATTTATAAATATACATATATATATATATATATATATATATATTCATATATATACATATATATATATATATACATATATATATATATTATATATATATATGTATATATATATATATGTATATATATATATATATATATATATATATATATATATATATATATATATATATATATATATATATATATATACAATGAATTCACGGTCTATCAATCAATATTTATGATCATGACAGATAAATATCGACATACTGATTTAAACTGTTACACACTTTGGCACTCTGGCACACACACAGAAACCCATTCACACATTCTACTACACACGCGCACAGACGCTCTCAATCCCACACACATACTTGTATATATAAAGAGAAATAGAAAGCTAGATGCATATCTTTCGCTCTGTGTGAGCGTGCATGCTTGTGTGTGTGTGTGTGTGTTTGTAGTCTGCGTGATTCTGTGGTTTTGCTCGCATGTATTTCTTTGACTGTGTCTGTGCGGCCAATGTGTCGAAGAAGAATTAGAAGTGACCTAATGCATGTTTCTGTATATGATAAGAAAATATACTCCAGCTTGAACTATGTTAAATATGATAAAAGAAACCAACAAACATAAATATTGTTTTGCATATGTATATACATACGTTTATATACAAATATCCGTGTTAGTTCTGCTCTGTGTGTGCGTGCGAATGAATATATAAAAAAGCGTTATGGCCAAAAAATGTAATGAACGATGTAATAAAGGATAAAAAAACCAAACATCTGATTCGATCTCCAGCACATTCGTCCGCTTTGATTTGGTTTTCGCCTTTGTGATATTGTGGTTAATGTCGCCAGTCAAAGTTAACAATCTAAGTTCAATCCCATAGAAAAAAAGAAAAAAAAAAATTGAGCAAGGAGAAAAAAATAATAATAACACGAAAAAAAAACCCTTAAAAATATATTAAAAATATTTATAAAACCGCGTGCAAATGCCATGTTATTTTAAACCCCTATCTGTTATCTTTCATTAAAAGTGAACAGTAAAATAAAGTTAACGGTTTTACTATGATAGATAATAGAGATACAAATGTGTTTTATGGCCCCCTCGACTCTTGATGTCGACTTCAGGGACAAGCCATGGTCTATGAAATATGTTCCTTCAGAATGCTTTGCACATGTGACGTATGTTGACATACAGCAAGCACTAACGACTTCTGACATAATCAAGGGGTGAAAGGTAGCTGCTTGCTGATTTATGGTGGAGAGTAAATATCAGATCTTAATATCTTGGACGTATATTAGTTTGATGTGGTGCCCTTCTTACTAGACCATGTTTGATCGTTTCACCTCGATACCGACGCTGCATTTTTCGTGCTTGAAAATGCATATTCTCAGGGGCCCATAATACCTTATTGGGAATAGTTATAATGCCGATGAGGTCAAGGTTACGTCCATGTTACTGTTGTATTTACCATACATTTCCTAAGAATGTTTATAGTGCTTTATTGCCCCAAGGAGACTGACCCGGGTTCGCCAGACTGACCTAGAACTAAAGAATTACGATGCCTCTCATGACCATATGCTCCTAGAATTCTTTTTATCTTTATGGTGTGTGATTTGTTGCTTTGAAATTTACATTTTTAATAGTAGGAATCCTTTTGAGTATCATGTTTTTTTCTACTAAAAGCACAAGGCATGAAATTTTTGGGGAGGGGGCCAGTCGAATAGATCGACCCCAGTACGCAACTGGTACTTAATTTCTCGACCCCGAAAGAATGAAAGGTAAAGCCGAGCTCGGCGGAATTTGAGATCGGAGCGCAAAGACAAACGAAATACCGCTATTATACCCGGCGTGCTAACGTTTCTTATTACTTTACTGCCCACAAGGGGCTAAACATAGAGAGGACAAACATGGACAAACGGATTAAGTCGATTAGATCGACTCCAGTGCGTAACTGGTACTTAATTTATCAACCCGGAAAGGATGAAAGGCAAAGCCGACCTCGGCGGAATTTGAATTCAGAACGTAACGGTAGACGAAATACCTATTCCTTTACTACCCACAAGGGGATAAACACAGAGAGGATAAACAAGGACAGACAAACGGATTAAGTCGATTACATCGACCGCAGTGCGTAACTGGTACCTATTTAATCAACCCCAAAAGGATGAAAGACAGTCGACTTCGGCGGAAGTTGAACTCAGAACTTAACGGCAGACGGAATATCTATTTCTTTACTACCCTCACGGGGCTAAACACAGAGGGGACAAACAAGGACAGACAAACGGATTAAGTCGATTACATCGACCCCAGTGCGTAACTGGTACCTATTTAATCAACCCCGAAAGGATGAAAGACAGTCGACTTCGGCGGAAGTTGAACTCAGAACTTAACGGCAGACGGAATATCTATTTCTTTACTACCCTCACGGGGCTAAACACAGAGGGGACAAACAAGGACAGACAAACGGATTAAGTCGATTACATCGACCCCAGTGCGTAACTGGTACCTATTTAATCAACCCCGAAAGGATGAAAGACAGTCGACTTCGGCGGAAGTTGAACTCAGAACTTAACGGCAGACGGAATATCTATTTCTTTACTACCCTCAAGGGGCCAAACACAGAGGGGACAAACAAGGACAGACAAACGGATTAAGTCGATTACATCGACTCCACCGCGTAACTGGTACTTAATTTATCGACCCCAAAAGGATGAAAGGCAAATTCGACCTCGGCGGAATTTGAACTCAGAACGCAACGGCAGACGAAATACGACTACGCGTTTCACCCTGCGTGCTAACGTTTCTCCCAGCTCGCCGCCTTCCTTTGAGTATCATATTAAATTACCAGCAACGTACTTGTGTGTGTTTGTATGCGTGTATGCTTGCACGCACGCTTGCAATAACAAGTAGATTCTGAAATGATACAGATTTTGAAGGGTAGGTTTGAAAATTATCATGTGACACTCAAATATTAATTTTTTAATCGAGCTGTAGAGAGAGAGAGAGAGAGAGAGTCACACTAACGTTTTCGTTAATTAGTTTCAACTTCTAACGCTTTTTATTTTTAAGTCAGTAAATGATTAGTGCTATGTGCGAAACTCTAGAGAGTTAAGTCTCTTTTGTAAACTCTCTGCCGATTAATGCATATACATGTGTGTGTGTGTGCGTACGTGCGTGTGTCCGTGTTCGCGTGCGCAGTGTTTGTGTATGTGTGTGCGTTTCTGTATTTAAGTTTTTATTTTCATTCGCGACAACTTTCCGTTAAAATCATCACCTCTTTGAAAAAGGTGAACGAATTTTTATGAAATAGACCTGTAACACAAGGCTGGAACTTTTAATCTATAGATACAAAACCTACCCAACAAACAACACTCAGCTGTTTTTAAAAATAGAGGAAAAGATATATCAGAAAAATATGTCACCGTAGATATTGTATTCTTGACTAAAAGACAGGATGGTCATGATTGGATTAACATCATACCTCTATACCGGTGATTCTGAATCTTCTTTAACTACGGACTCCTTTGATTGGTATTTTATTCTGGTGGACCCCCATTGCCATTTGATGTTTAAAAACTAGTTTCTTTCAAAATCCCTATTATGTGTTACGTGCGTTTGTATAAGTTTGCAATATTGCTCTCTGAAAGAACATGTTTCGTGACCAGAAATAAGTTAAACTATGTAAAACATTAGAGAAAGGACCCGAGCTGTTTCTGATAATAAAGACATCAAAAGCAAAATAAATATTTTTCATGGGATCCCAATGTGGAACCCCAATTTGCAAATTTTCCTGCGTGGACACCCAAAGATCTTATATGAAAAACAACGATCGTAAACAACACTAGAAATATCAACTATATTATAGGAGCTGGAGCGGCTGTGTGGTAAGTAGCTTGCTTACCAACCACATGGTTCCGGTTTCAGTCCCACTGTGTGGCACATTGGGCAAATGTCTTCTACTACTGCCTTGGGCCGACCAAAGCCATGTGAGTGGATTTGGTAGACGGAAACTGAAAGAAGCCCGTCGTATATATGTATAGATTTATGTGTGTGTGTATGTGTGTGTTTGTGTGTTTGTGTTTGTCCCCCCAACATCGCTTGACAACCGATACAGGTTTGTTTGCGTCCCCGTAACTTAGCGGTTCTGCAAAAGAGACCGATGGAATATGTACTATGCTTACAAAGAATAAGTCCTGGGGTCGATTTGCTCGACTAAAGGCGATGCTCCTGCATGACCGCTGTCAAATGACTGAAACAAGTAAAAGAGTAAAAGAGTATATTCTAGCCTGAGCTGAACACTCAAAATCTAAGCAATGAGAGGGGATAAACCGTTCAAGCTTAATTTGACATGAATTGCTAAGTAAAGAGAAAATAATTAGTATAATACCATTGGCAAAATATCTAAATTTCAGTCAAATCACGTTAATCTATTTTAATGAAATTTTTCTCTAAAATTAAATCAAAAAGTGAACTGAAATCCTTCTGATAGCAACTCTTCTCTTCATGCCTGGAGGGTCGATCGAATATGCGCTTTGTATATACATGTATCATGGAGGCCTTACAGATTCCTAATCGTTCTTCCTCTCCTTACTACATCGAACAATATGGCAGCTTCTGATTTGTTTTTTTGCTCTTCCCTTCGTGCACATAACACCTTTGCCGCTTATCTCTATCCACACTTCCACATTTTATTGATTTTAAAATATACCAGCATTCCTTTTGATCTCAACTGCCTCCTAGTAGTTGTTTTCCCTTTCTAGATTTTCCTCATGATATACCAGCGTTCTTCTTGATTCTCTGTTTTAACCCTTCTTCCTCGAACAAAACCTTTTTGCCGTGTGACTTTCTAAATATCTTCCCTTATTCGTATAATTTAATATTATATAATATTCTCTTATTATATACTAGCAGTATCGCCCGGCGTTGCTCGGGTTTGTTTCGACCCTTTAGAATTGGAATTTTTAAAAAGTAAAAATTTTACATTATTCTCTTTAAGTGGACATTTTTCTGGTTGAAATACACAGAAAAATGGCGACACGGCAGTCAAACAATCGTAAAAAAATAGGGAATTTCATAGAAAAAAAGCACCTTTTTGATGTAAATAATTTTTGATCTTAGCATGGTCTGATTTGAATTTTTTCTTCTACGGAAGGAAGAGCAAACCTTCTTCTATCATACTCTCAATTTTGGTCAACTTGCGCCGCTGGGTCTCGGAGGAGATAGTGTTAGTTGAAGGCTACCAAATCTGCCATACACAGACATTATATATATATACACAGACATTATATATATATATAGATATACATGTGTGTGTGTGTGTCTGTGTGTGTGTGTGTGTGTGTGTCTGTATGTGTGTGTGTGTGTGTGTGTGTGTGTGTGTGTGTGTGTGTGTGTGTGTCTGTGTTTGTGCGTGTGTAACGAAGAAAAGTTGGGGGTTACCGCAGGACTAAAAATATAAGGAAAAGAATTTGAAAATGCAGGAGTCTTTTAAATGTATTTATTAACGTAACCGGTTTCACATGTTTAAAAACATTTTCAGAAGTAAAGTATGAGGCTTTGTGTATCCTCTGTGGTGTCAAAAATTAGTTGAGATAAATGTATTCAAATCAAGTGATAGAGTCTTCGACAAATGATAAGAAAATTTTGAGGTTTTGTGTATAGTAGATTTATTGATACAAATATAATCGAACACAACACACACACACACACACACACACACACACAATTAGAGCAAATATATGTTCAATTATTTACTTACACTTGGGTACAAGGCGGGAAACTGTTGAAGTTTGAATCATTTATGTAGCTTTTCATCTACACACTTATTATTTGTTCCTTCTCAAGCCATGCCTAGCTCATAAGGGGCGGTTTTCCGGTTTCATTGGAGTATAGATTTCCAACCTGGACGGGACGCTAGTCCGTTGCAGGTGAGCTGCTAGATGTAGGAGGAAAGAGTGAGAGAAAGTCGTGGTGAAAGAGTCAGTAGAAGTTCGCCATTACCTTTGCCGGAGCCGCGTGGAACTTAGGTGTTTCGCTCAAAAACACACACATCGCCCGGTCTGAGATTCGCACCCGCGATTCCTAGACCGCGAGTCCGCCGCTCTAACCACTAGACCATGTGCCTCCTCTGTCTACACACAGACACATACAAAATTTGATCCTGTCTACTATAGACATAAGGCCTGGAATTTGGGTGGAATGGGAGCTAGTCGATTATATCGAACTTCAGTGCTCAATTGGAACGTGATTTATCGACTCCGAAAATTCGACCTCGACCTCAGCGGTATTTGAACTCAGAATGTATGAAGACGGACGAGATGCTGCTAAACAATTTATCCGGCTTGCTAACAAATACTGACAGCTCACCGCCTTACACAAACTCAATATAATGCAAGAAAATATCTAGCATTGAGGCTAGTAAGGAACTAGCACCAAGTATAGGATATGATGGCATTGGAAGAAAATAGTGGTGGTGGTGGTAGTGGTAATAGTAGTAGTAGTAGTAGTAGTTGCGGTGGTGGTGTTTTGGTGGTAGTAGTAGTGGTGATAGTGGTGGTGACGGTGGTGATGATAGTAGTAATAGTAGTAGTGGTGGTGTTTTGATGGTGGTAGTAGTAGTAGTAGTAGTGGTTATGGTAGTGGTGGCAGTGGTGGTAGTAGTGTTGGTAATAGTAGTAGTAGTAGCAGTAGTAGTGGTGGTGGTGGTGGTGGTGGTGGTGATGGTGGTGGTTATAATAGTAGTAGTAGTGGTGGTGGTGGTAGTAGTAATAGTAGTAGTAGTGGTGATGATGGTAATAGTAGTGGTAGTGGTGGGGTGGTGGTGGTGGTGGTTATAATAGTAGTAGTAGTGGTGGTTGTGGTGGTAGTAATAGTAGTAGTGGTGATGATGGTAATAGTAACGGTAGTGGTGGGGGTGGGGGGTAATAGTAGTTGTAGTGGTGGTGGTAGTAGTAGTGGTGTTGGTGTGATGGTTGTAGTAGTAGTAGTCGTAGCAGCATCAGTTAATGAGAAAACAGCAGTAGCAGCAGCAGCTATGATATATTTTTGAGGCTTTGCAGGTTAAATTCACTATAGAATACAGTTAATCCTTCGATCCAGGAGACTTAATCCCTGTACTGAAACCAATATATTTATACATGTACTATTGCGCTCTGCCGCTATTATTAGTATCATTGTTGTTGCTGCTGTTGTTGTTATTGTTGTTGTTGTTGTTGTTGTTGTTGTAGTTGATGTTGTTGTTACCGTTATTGTTGTCGCTTCTGTTTCTATTAATTTTCCCCTTTTTAGTCTGTAGCGATAGGCGAAACTATTTATAAAACCATTCACGCATTTTGACAGATTAGCCTGTCCTGTGTTTAATGCTGTTTATATATTGCCGGGATTTGCTTATAGCAGAATCTGTGATTAGCTATCAGGAATCGCATTAAGGATGCGGGACTTGCCAACGACGCAAGTGAAAATGCATTAAACACAGGCACCCAGACAGACAGACAGTCAAACACACACACACAAACGCACACAGTCACATAAGCACATTCATATACATTCACACATTAAGATCATACATACAAAATGCATACGCATGTACGAGTGCGGACACAAACGTATATATGTTGTCAGGACCTAATTTTCAAGATCCCGTACGAATGAAAAGCTGTAATATACGTCTTCTTGACTAAGAACTTTTCCTGTATTCTTTTATGAAAGTTATGCTTGAATTCCAAGTGTCAAGTTAAGTTAAGTTAATTTTTTGGCTCAAAAAGCAAAAGCAAGGCCATGTAGGGGGACATGGAGTTATGTACATGCAAAGAGTTCAGGCCATTTCTGGTCAAGAGAGACTTTGAACCGAGCGGTTGTTGGCATCTTCACTATCTCGTCCGGCAGCTTATTCCACGGATCCGCAACCAGGACGGAGAAAGCCCCCTCTCTCGTTTGAGATGAAGTCGTCGCAGATAGAGCTTTTCGGAGTGACCCCGCAGCCGACGCTCTGGAGCAGGAGTGAAGAACAGCTCTTTCAGGAGGTTACACTTTCCGCTTATGATGTTGTGAGCAAGAATGAGATCACCACGGCGTCGTCGTTTTTCTAGAGAATAAAGGTCGAGTGTCTTCAGCCTTTCTTCATAAGACAAATGCTTGAGACCAAGTGTCACTTGATCTGGGGTCGTGTTTTGAAACTAAACCGATTGCATTGACGGAAGAACATTGATAACCATTTACAACATAAATATAGGGTTCAAGCCTCCATTATTTCATAACAGTATTACGTGATATTGTGTTCGTCATATTTTCGGAATAGATTCAATATTTCGTAACTGACACGATCACGTTAAGATAGACACACTTATTCGTATGCAGTAAAAAAAAAAAAAAGAAACGGAAAGAGAAATGGAAGAAATTCAAGAAATAGAATGTAGGTGTAAATGAGTAAGAAAATTGAAGAGAAATAAGAAAGAGGACAGTGTTGATTTGACTGAGACCAGGTTTAAAGCCGTTTAAGAAATGATAAAATGGAGTCCGATCTACCTATAAGGATCATGTCATGAGGTAACACCCAGAAAAAATCTGTCACACCATAACACATAATAAGAATTACACGACTGAAACATGTTCTCTAAAACACTAAGCAATCTGATTTGAGAACTGGTCATCATATAGCACTCAAACCCTGTCTTTAAAGCAAAGTTTTTACCAACTGAACGGTGCAGCATGAGAGAAAAATGTAGGATTTACATAACAAATTTTATCATAAGATATCGGAAGATTTTTTTACAAATCCATAACATCTAGCTCCAGCAGACATGTAAATATGAGAGATTTTAACAGGGCACATCTGCTATAAACAGCAGTAAATTACTGGCAAGCCGAAGCGCTTTTTACTACATAAAAAATACACCTTAAACCGCAAGACACACAGTGCTGGACACAAGGCAAATTATATGATACTTCTTAGTACAGTAGCAGCATCAACTTCTAGATTGCTATAGTGTTCGGTGAGAAAGGCGGCGAGCTGGCAGAAACGTTAGCACGCCGGGCGAAATGCGTATCCGTATTTCGTCTGCCGTTACGTTCTGAGTACATATTCCGCCGAGGTCGATTTTGCATTTCATCCTTTCGGAGTCGATTAAATAATTACCAGTTATGCACTGGGGGTAGATATAATCGACATAGTCCGTTTGTCTGTCCTTGTTTGTCCTCTCTGTGTTTAGCCCCTTGTGGGTAGTAAAGAAATAGGTATTTCGTCTGCCGCTCCGTTCTGAGTTCAAATTCCGCCGAGGTCGACTTTGCCTTTCATCTTTTCGGAGTCGATAAATTAAGTACCAGTTACGCACTGGGGTCGATGTAATCGACTTAATCCCTTTGTCTGTCCTTGTTTGTACTCTCTATGTTTACCCCCTTGTGGGCAATGAAGAAATATATATAGTTTTCGGTGAGAAACAGAAACATAGAAACGACAAGGCTGAAAGTACTCATTGAACGTTATCAAATTAACCAGTAACAAGGCTTAGCACATTGTCATGGGTTAGTTAATAACTTAAAATTAATTTCACTATGTTACCACATCTATTCAAAGAAGCTTGAGAGGCGGTTGGATGGAACCTACACTCGCCTCCTTATGAGAGCTCAAAATCTCTCGTGGAAGCGTCATCCAACCAAAATGCAAATATATGGGAAACTACAACCTCTGTCATCTCTTGTGAAAGGTAGGAGAGTCCAGTTTGCTGGACATTGTTGTAGAGCTGAAAAAGAGTTAATTTCTACTCTTCTCCTCTGGAAGCCATCTACTCGTAATACCAGAGGGCGCACACTCTCCTACCCTGATGTAATCTCCAGGGATACAGGCATCCAGCCCAGGGATACAGGCATCCAGCCCAGGGATACAGGCATCCAGCAACAGGACCTCCGTAATGCCATGATGGACCGTGAAGTCTGGCGTAGCATGGTAAATTCCATTGTCTCGACCACGGTCAAACAATGATGACATCTATTCAACCGTTTCATCTGTCAATTGACTTTCTAATTCTATTATACACCCGCCTATCTCTTAGCTATCTAACCGTATCTATCTATATATCTATCCATCTGTCTATCTATCAACCCGTCTCCTTGTCTGTATATCTGAATATGTAACTTTCTCTGTCGCCTTTCCGTCTTATACGGTTTAGCATAGAAGCCGAATCAACACCAAAACATTTATCGCCTGTTATAGCATATTATGATATCCTTTTGATATCCGGTCATATTATGAATTTCTATATTTTTTCATATCACAATGAATCACACTTAACTCCAACGTCTCCAACTCCATACCCACAATAGGTGTGCGCGTGTTTGTATGTATGCATGTCTCACTAATATATATATATATATATAGACACATACAAATACATATATCTGTTTGAAAGATGTCTGTGTATGTATACCTGTATATGTGTGTGAGTGTACGTGCGTGCGTTTGTGTGTGTATATATATATGTGTGTGTGTGTGTGTGTGTGCGAAAATGTGTGTGTCTTTCTCTGTGTCTTTCTCTTAGCTTTCAGCTGAAACACTACAACTTGAATAATAGATAAAGGAAAGTGGGATAAAGCCATGTTTCTTGATTCTTTCAAAACACATTATTGTCACATTTGAAATGGCTTCATCCGAGAATCAAAGCCGGATTTCGGACTTAAGTAGCAGCGAGCTTAATTCTTTTTCTCCACCTTTCAAACCTTTCTGATAACATATAAAACATACAAAAGTCTTTCCAGAAGTCTTATAAATTCTATAAACACTCAGTTGACGTCAAAACTACAAAAAAAAAAAAAAATTAATTAAATATTGTTACTAAGCAACAAAGGGGCTCCAATGCAATCACAAGTTTTCTGCTAGAAATAACAGCCAACGTCCTTGAAATGCCTTTATACTTTATATAGATGGCGAATACATATGTTTCTTTATTAGCCACACAGGGCTGAACACAGACGAGAGAAATTACAAAGTAGAGCTTTTCTTGTTGGGGAGAAAAAAAAAGTGGGGTTGGTTTTCGATCAAAAGTAATCGTAAAAAGGAAAGTAAAAACGATCAATAGAGATCGTGTATCACACATAGAACCATTAAAGAGTTCAATGAAATGTCTCTCGTTATTTCGGCTGATTTTCTGCGCTCTGAATTCAAACACCGACGTAACCAAATTTACCGTTAATCATTTCGGGAATGATAAGAAAATAACTCATCCATGGTGATGAATTAACAGAACTACAAGAATATCGGATGTAACGCCTCGTTGAAGCCAGTCATGGCCTACGTAGGTGGTAGACTTAAACCGTGGCCTTGTTTATCAACATCACATTGTACTTTAACGAAGAGTTGGTTCTTCCCTATTTTTAACGTTGGTTGTTTCACATGTGCACTTACCATAGGTAGGCCCGAGGGCAATGCCCTTTCCCAGTCTAATGGCCGTAGCCTATTCCGGTAGGTTTTAATGTGAACAGTGCCACGTGTCCTGTGGTGCATCAATAATTGACTCGACATGTCTTCACATGTATATATCTTCATATATTTAGGCGGCGAGCTGGCAGAAACGGTAGCACGCCGGGCGAAATGCGTAGCCGTATTTCGTCTGCCGTTACGTTCTGAGTTCAAATTCCGCCGAGGTTGACTTTGCCTTTCATCCTTTCGGGGTCGATAAATTAAGTACCAGTTACGCACTGGGGTCGATGGAATCAACTTAATCCCTTTGTCTGTCCTTGTTTGTCCCCTCTGTGTTTAGTCCCTTGTGGGTAGTAAAGAAATATATATATCTTCATATGTTGATATATACTTAAATGATAAACTTCTGGAAAGTTTTACAGAGTTTTACAGTATGTGCGTATGTATGCATGTATGTATTTACATACGTGCATACGTATGTATCTATGTATGTATCATAGGAGTGCGATCCATGGCAGCAGGAGAAGCAATGCTTCCCTTAAAAATTATAGAGACAAAATTGAATTATACTACTTACTTTCCATAAAATCGTTTTTTCTAATGTTCTGTGAAATTAATATAAACTACATTACACCATAGGCTTCAGACTTTTATTGTCAGAATTAGCATGAGACGACAAGCAGTTGCAGATGATACAGAAAGAAAATCTTGCAAGGGAAGCAACACGAGCTGTTGCATCCTTTTTGGTGTAATATTTTAACATTTCTTCCGAAAAAATGCCACAGACAATTTTTTTTTCTAGGAAGAGCTGATAACGAATAGTTTTAGATGCTAATAAATACTTATACGTTTAGATTAAGCTTCTGTTAATTCGCAATACCTATGATGTATGTAATCGTATGTTGTTATGTAACACTTACATAAGAAAAGGGAAGCAAGTTGCCATTCTGCTTCCATCAGAAAAACGGTGAAAAGATAACACGCGCGTAGTTCTCTGCGTTTATTCAACGAATATTTTATACTCTTTTGAATTATATTTTATTAACATAAAATAGCTGAATAACATGAACATGTCAATTTGATTCAAATATCCACGTGACACAAAAATGTTGGTCATTGTTTCCTCAGCCAGAAAGCTCAACGCAAGCTCCTGGTATGTGTGATTGTATGTATGTATGTATGTATGTATGTATGTATGTATGTATGTATGTATGTATGTATGTATGTATGTATGCATGTATGTATGTATGTATGTGTATGTATGTATAAGCACATAAAGGCAAAACAAGACGGAAACAAATAGTATTCGAATAAGTTAAAATAAAATGTTTTTATTAGAGCAAAAATATAATCTTCAGAAATTGTTACCCTGAATTTCATGCTAGCGTTCCACTAAGAAACCTTAACGTGAAACTCTGTTAACATAACAATAGTGTGTGTGTGTGTGTTTGTGTGTGTATGTGTGTGTATGTGTGTGTGTGTGTGTGTGTGTGTGTGTGTGTGTGTGTGTGTGTGTGTGTGTGTATTACATTTACATAAATTACAATTACCTGTTTCATGAAAAGTGAAAAGTACGGTTGTACCGAAAACCTAGTGCAGTTGTAAGTCATTTAATTATAAATGAACGTGCACTCACTATAATTATACATTGTGACTATTTGTTTAGCTTTACATAAGAGATTTTCCTAGGGTGATATTAACTTCTGTTTATATGTGTGCGTACACATGCATATATATATACATATATAATATATATGTGTGCGTGCATGTGTGTGTGTGTGTGGTGTGTGTGTGTGTGTGTGTGTATGGTAAGAAGCTTACTTCCCAACCTCATGGTTCCTGGTTCAGTCCTATATATACATGCATATATGGGTATAGGACATAAAAAAAAAACGTTGAACACAATGAGAAACGAAAACATAAAATCAAAAACATAGAAACGAACTCTTTTTCAAACAACGAAAAAAAAAAAACAGTGAAACGAGACGTACAACATAAAGAATATTCCCCTACATCAGTTGTCCCTGTTTCATCTACTCCACGTCCCGAAGGCAAGGACAAGATGCAACTTTGTTGAAACAGTCCTTCCCGCAAAGCAAATTAAATAAAATTTGGAATTTTTATATGTAGGTGTGTACATATATGTATGTATATATGCATATATTTATATATTTTTTATATTATTATATAATCGAACACCACGCATCCTTTTCCAAGTAAGTTTTATCTTAATAATTAAGATGCGCATTCTTCTATATTTACTATCTCTTCTCTGTCTATCTCTCTCGCTCTCTTGTTCTTCATCCTTCCTGGTTTTCTCTCCCACCCTTCCCTATTCTTCTCCTTTCCTCTTCACCGTTCCCTCTATCTCACTCCTCCTCCTCGACTCTCTCGTCGCTGACACGTGACGAAAGATAAATCTGTCTTTCTGCCCACAACCTTCGAAAAGAAAGGACGTGCTTCTACTCTCTCCTTCATAAGCTCGTCTTCCTAAAGTTCAAAAATATTTTTCTATCGTCTCGACTTAACAGCCCTCACCGTATGCTTTTACTGTTTTGTTCTCAATGTCCTGTTCTTGTTACAACTTTCATCCTCCGCAAAAAATTCCAAATTCTATTTAATTTGGTCTGAGATAAGGACTGTTTCAATGGAGTCGCGTCTTGTCCTTGCCTATATACGTGGCTCAGTGGTTAGAGCGTCGAGCTTACGATCGTGAGGTTGTGAGCTCGAATCCCGGACCGGGCTGCGTGTTGTGTTCTTGAGCAAGACACTTTATTTCACGTTGCTCCAGTTTACTCAGCTGTAGAAATGAGTTGCGACGTCACAGGTGCCAAGCTGTATCGGCCCTTGCCTTTCCCTTGGACAACATTGGTGACGTGGAGAGGGGAGGCCGGTATGCATGGGCGACTGCTGGTCTTCCATGAAACAACCTTGCCCAGACTTGTGCCTCAGAGAGTAACCCTCTAGGTGCAAACCCATGGTCAGTGTCTGACCGAAGGGGGTCACTATGTCACTATCACTATATATATATATATATATATATATATATATATATATATCTATATATATATATATATGTGTGTGTATATATATATATATATATATATATATATATATATATATATATATATATATATACGACGGGTTTCGTTTCAGTTTCCATATACCAAATCCACTCACAAAGCATTGGTCTGCTCGAGGTTATACTAGAAGGTATTTGTCTCAGCTGACATGCTGTGAGATTGAAGCCAGAGCCATGTGGTTGGGAAACAAGTATCTTACCACCCACCCTCATA
>NC_043014.1:41684520-41689520 GCF_006345805.1 Octopus sinensis
AGGAAACATTTTAATGCGGCGGGAAAAATTTTCCAATGAGAGCGGTCCGCGAGCGGACCACAAGCTCTTACTCTTATATCTGGGTAAATTTTGTATATATTTAGGTATAATTCGATATATATTAACGAAGACAAGTTTAACACATTAAATTAACGTATCACATTTTCATTAACGTCGACACTGAATTTAGGACTTTTATATTACTTGTGCGGTATTCTATATTTTTAAGCTATAGTGTAGTTGGGCCTCAAGGGGGTGGTACAAACTTAGCAATGTGTGTTTTATAGCGAAAACAAAATTTCCATTCAAATGGCAATTACTGAACGATTTCTGTTTGAGTGTAACCGTTTTAAGTCGTAGTGGAAACGCGACCCATGTCGCAAATAAACATACGAATATAGTATTAATGATATAATTGAAAAATTTGTATTTTGTACATATGTGTATATCGGCCTGCGGGCGGAGGGTTCCTCACCCCTGTTGTAGATCATTCATTGGATCCCATTACACGGTGTTATCTGAAATTTTTTACTTAAATGATTATTGATTAGTAAAATTACCGAAATACGACAATTTTAACACGAAATAACTTCGTAAATAGAAACGTTTCTCAACAACGCTAAGAGTAAAAGATGTTCTATATGACACATTCTACCAGTATACGAAGTTTCAAAGTGTTTAGTTAAAGAAAATTAATTAATCGAGCTGCACATGAAAAGGAAAGGATCCCTGGACTTCATCAAAATTCTACATTCCAACTGAAGTTTGACAGAAAAAGAGTTAAATATTTTACCTCATGTAAATCATAAGATTAAAACCAAATTTATACTGATATAAGTGAAACAACTGTTATGTACCTATGGCGTTAATTTAGGTAACAAAAGGATGAAATAAACGTTCAACATTTCTTAAAGAAATCTCAGTTTAATTAAAATTTCCTTCATAGTTAGAGGGATAAAACTAAAAATGAGCATTGTTAAATGCTCCCAAATAATAGGAGACAATTTTAATAACTCGGCAAAAATAATTACACTAAATTTATTTACACGCTAAAGAAATATCAACGGGCAGCAGGTTTATATTTTCTTCCTCCAGCTAGGATTGAAATGGCAATCAAATTGATTATTAATTTTATTCTTGTAGTTGTTGTGCTTGCTTTTGTAATTACTATTGTTACTGAGCTGTCGGAATCTTTATAGCGCGCAATGTGAAAAGTGCTAAGCGGCATTTTGCCCGTCTTTGCGAGGGGAGTTCTAATTCCGACGAAGACGCTTTTGCTTTCCATCCTCTCTGTGTCGATGAAATAAGTACCCGTAGAGCACTGGGGTCCACAAAGTCAACTGACCACCTCTCCACAATATTTCGGGGACTGTGACAATACTAGAAAGGATTATTATTACTATTATTATTTCAAATTCCACCGAGGTCAACTTGGCCTTTCATCCTTTCGAGGTCGATGAAATAAGTACCAGTTATGCACTGGGGTCAATGTAATCGACTATCCTCCTCCCCACAAAACTTTCAAGGCTTTATGCCTGGAGTAGAAATAATAATAATAATAATAATAATAATAATAATAATAATAATAATAATATAATAATAATAATTATTATTATTATTATTATTATTATTATTATTATTGTGTTTTATATTTTTATAATGAAATCTGTTGAATCGTTACCTAAGAATCGCGCCGGAAAAAAAATTATTAGCAACATTTTTCCCAGGATCTTCACGTCCTGAGTTAAAATTCCGCCGAGGTCGACATCGCCTTTCATCCTCTCGACGTCCATGAAATAAGTGCCAGTTGATTGTTGGGGTCGAAGTAATGCAGTTACATTGAAATACCAAGGCAACAGTGTCAGAGATAAGGCGTGTTCTATGAGACGCGAAGGAACTAAAACCATTTGATGGTCAAAACGTTAGAGCTACAACGTGGCAACAAAGTCACAATTCGGTTTTCGTTGGGCCATGATGAGCATGTTCAAATCGAACCCAGGCTTATACGCCCGGCCTTTTACTGGTATTTTACTCATATGTTCAGTGGGGTTGGTAGGTAGGACAGCAGAATGGGCGTCAATGTGTAATTCGACGGCCTGCCACGACTCCAAGCAACGGAAATGGAGTGTTGCGAAAAAATCGATAACAGCCACGGATATAAAAGAAGCAATGGCTAATTGCACGAGTGGCAAACACGATTGGCTTTGATGATCTATCGTACAAGCTGAACTCTACGTTTATATTCCCGGTTTCTTCCGGAACCTGTCGACAGGTTTCTTCCCTAGCTGGCTGCAGAACAAAGAAATACCCTTTTCTATGAGTTTAAGAGTTGTAGCACTGCTGAGAAAAGACCCAAACAAGGGGAACCACATTGATAATTGTATGAAATAGCTCTGCTAATCGCAGATTTCAAAATTTACGGTATGGTATTAGTGAAGGCAATGAATCTTTCGTGGGTAAGTGACAAGCTAATATAAACCATCTCAAAACATACTTCGCATCATATGACACATTGTAGGAGATGATGGGTAAGGAATCGGCCAAACTTTCTATAGAGTCAACCACCAATATTTAACGGCTGTAAAGACGGAGGCTGGTTTCAACCATACTTTGAAGGGCTGGATCACCACGATGTATTCTGCTCGGAGGTCAGAGTAAATAGCCAGTTATCGGATCCTTTCAGTATCATGCACGCAACTCATCATGGTTGTATTCTCACGTACCTTTCTATATATATGTATATATATATATATAATATATATATATATATATATATAATATATATCCTATCCAAAGCAACTACAGCGGAAAAGGGGAGGTCCTGAAGGAGACCACGAGCAAACTAGAATGCTAAAAATCTGTGTCAATATAGAGTATGCGTAAATGTTATAACATAAATGTTATAACATAAAAAGCCTTAACAATTTGCGAACAAAGCTTTAAACTACCAATCAGGTTGTACTACAGATACTTATCCCAATAATCTACTTTTATAAACGTTGCCAATATCTCTAATATATTTCCTGTCTAGAAAAACTACTATTATCTACTACATTGTAATAATTAGAAGCGTGATTAAAATGTTCTCCTCGGTATATGCATTATATATCTGTCTAATATTACTGATAAGATATTAATTATTTTTGATGGCTATAGAATGAAAATTGATGTTAAGGATTAGAATATATATTAATGGCTAGAATTTATATTAATGTTTAAAATTTATATTAATGGTTATCATTTGTATTAATGCACTGCTATTCCTAATTCGGTTTACTATAAGAACAGTATTTGACATTATCTAAATTTAAAACTATATGTAGCGAATTGAAAATAGATTGCTGCTAACTTGAATACTAGGTTTCACTTCTATATATCTAATGATAAGATCTTTGGTAGCAGTATTGATACTCTGGTCATTTATATCTGTAATCTTTCATTACAGTATAAACTCCAAAGAGGAAGATCAAATATACGTTGCAACTTACTTGCAGATATTGCTATGGTCTCATTCTAGACCATAGCAATATCGGTTTCTAATTTTGAAATTTCGGTTTCAAATTTTGGCCAGGAATTTTAGGTGAGGGGTAGGTAGATTACATCGATCCCAGTGTTCAACCGGTACTTATTCTATCGTCACTGAAAGGATCAAAGGCAAAGTCAACCTTAGCGGATGCCGCCATCGACACAGCCATTCGTCAGGCGGTTATTCGTCAAACGTTCCAGCCAACGCCATTTCAACACCCTCGTCTACAGGAAGTCTTCACGAAGAAGCCGGATGAAAGAACCGAAGGCAGTCTTCACAGACATGATACGCTTCAGTAGTGGTCATCATCTGGCACTCAGGCGGTGGCAAAAGACTGCAGGACGCAGCGACACAGATCAATGCAGATTCTGTAACGGGGAGGTGGAATCTACAGAACATCTCTGGCTGAGATGTCCGGCCCTGATGGTGGAACGCTATATCCGTCAATTAGAGGCTACAATGGATGATATGATTCGTCTCCCTTCCGCGGCTCTAGTGCTTCTGAGAGTTATCCTCAGGCGCTTGAGGTGACCAGCAGCAACAACAACAATAACAACCTCAGCGGAATTTTAACTCAGTAACAAAAGACGAACGAAATGCTCCTAGGCATTTAGCCCGACGTGCTAATTAATGATTCTGCCAGCTCGTGCGTTATACACCTGTAATATCAAGTAATATTCCACCACATTGTTTAACTCCTACGAATTGTAAAGGATTCCTAGCATGTTTAATTCTGGTAATTATTTGTGTGCTACAGGGGTAAAGACCCCGCCTCCTTCGGTCATATTGCACCTAGAGATTTACCCTCCGAGGCACAAGTCCGGGAAAGGTTGTTCATGAAAGACCAGCAGTCGCTCATGCATGCCAGCTCCTCCTCTCCACGCCACAGATGTTATCCAAGGGAAAAGTAAAGGTCGATACAGCTTGGCACCAGTGACATCGCAACTCATTTCTACAGCTGAGTGAACTGGAGCAACATAAAATAAAGTGTCTTGCTCAAGAACACAACACAACACAACACACAGCCCAATCCGGGAATCGAACTAATAGCTTCATGATTGTGATTCCGACAGTCTACTCACTGAGCCAAAGCAGTCCATTTAAGAGAACAAAACAAAACTATATCGAAAAGCAACTAAGTATTAAGAACTCTGTGATGTAAACAACTGTGTCACTTAATACAAATAGATTATTCTCCATGACAAAAAAAAACAAACAAAAAAAATGCTGGTACATTGTATGTTAAGAATACTAGAATCTGATAAAACTCTACTGATTATCTTCAATTCAGTTTTCACAACATAGTTTTTTATCTGCATTGAAATATAGTTATCGCAGTCACTGCGACGGAAATTTTGACACCAAGTAATAAATGTTTAAGTGAAGTTTAACAGTTTTACCTTATTATGCTTTTTTAAGGGCTTTTGTTGTGTGTGTGTGTGTGTGTGTGTGTGTGTGTGTGTGTGTGTGTGTG
>NC_043014.1:41694520-41712323 GCF_006345805.1 Octopus sinensis
TTAGCATTCTTCACTCCACTCTTACCACCTCCATTCACAACAAACACACAGACTCACACTCATACCTCAACTTCTCTTCCTCCCACCCAGAACACACCAAGCTTTCCATCCCCTATTCCCAATTCCTCCGTCTACGTAGGCTCTGTAGTGACGACCATGACTTTGAGACTCAGTCTCAACGTATGGTTCACCACTTCATCACCCTACGTGTACCCCCTCACCACTATCCACACCACCCTTGCCAGAGCACGGTCCGTGGACCGTGTATCTGCTCTCTCTCCCCGAACTCGCCCTGTAGTCTCCCGCCTCCCTTTTCCCCTCACTTACCACCCCACGACCCTACGTCTCCAACGCACCATTCTTCGAGCTTTCCGTCATCTCCAGTCCGACCCGTCCACTTCACACCTCTTCCCTAACCGACCCCTCCCCTCTTTCAAACGAGCCCACAACCTTCGAGACCTTTTGGTCCATAGCTCCTTCCCTGACCCTACCTCCAACCCGGCTCGTTCCCCTGCTCCCGCCCACGTTGCCGCACTTGCCCTTACCTCTCCAAACCACCCGCTCACTAGCACCCACCATCGACCCTATCCATCATCCACTCCTTCACCTGCACCTCCAGCAATATTATCTATTGCATCTCTTGCTCTCTCTGCAATTCCTTGTACATCGGACAAACGGGACGCCGCTTGGCTGACCGGTTCGCGGAACACCTTCGTGACATCCACCTTGCGAACGACACACACGGTCTCACGCCATTTCCGCTCCACCGGTCACTCCTTGCAACACCTATCTGTGTTCGGTTTGTCCTTACACAGAGGCCATCCGGATTCCCGTTTGCGCCGTGAACAGGAATTAATCTTCTCTCTTCGCTCTTATACGCCATTTGGTCTCAACTCTCCCCCCTCCTCATCTAACACCCCCTCTCCCCCTCCTCACCTATCCTTTCCCCCCGACCCCTACTTCTTCAGTCCTTCATCCTTTCACCCCTACTCCCCTTCCCTTCTTCCCTCTCTTTCTCCCTCCCTCTTCCCTTTTCCCTCTGCTCCCTCACTCCCTCTCTCCCTTCTCTCTCCCCCTCTTCCTCCCTCCTTCATCCCCCTCCCTCCCCCTCCTCTCCTCTTCCCCCTCTCCCCCTCTCTTCTTCCCCTCCCCCTCTTCTCCCCATCCCCCTCTTCTCCCCTCTCCCCCTCTCCCCCTCTTCTCTCTCCCCCTCCCCCTCTTCTCCTCACTACACCACATGACTTTACACATCACATCACATACGATGTGCCATACTAATACACACACCAACTAATACATACTAATACGTACTATATACATACTAGTACATACTAATACTACACCAACCCTATACATACCACGTCCAGACCCCGCATACGCACTTATACTCTCTCATACACACACACAACACCCACACTTATACATACCAATACGTACTAATACATACTAATACATACACCAACCCATACATACGCACGTCCAGACCAATCCTACGCACTATACTCTCTCATACACACACACACATACACACACACCCTTATACATACTAATACATACACCAACCCTATACATACACACATCCAGACCCCTCCTACGCACTATTAGCTGGTCCCTCAACCCCTTTATCAACCCTATTATCTCCCCTTATTTCGCTCTCGCGTCTCATGTTTGATCTTTGACCTCTGGCCGAAATCAGATCGCCATGTTGATTCGTTAGCTACTGCACGGATTTTTTTTTCTCTCCTTCTTTCTGTGTTTTTCTCTCTCTGTGTATCTTTCTGTTGAAGAGCGTAGGCTCGAAACGTTAAAGACTTGTTTTATTTATATTTCCTGAGCGCCATACTAATACAATTGTTCGTTGTTTTCCACCTGCCTTCGTCTTTTGTTTATTTTCATAAAGCTTCCCGTTATATATATATATATATATATATATAATATATATATATATATTATATATTTTTACAATTGAGGATAACATTTTTATAAGAAATTGTCAGTAGTTAGCGTGAAAAACATCGTAAGAGAAACCTCGTAAGAAACCTCGTAACTAATTCTTTTTTTAAATGACTTGCTTTGAAGTTTTGCATTCGGTCAAATTTTGCTTATTTTAGTAGTTTTGACCGCATTGGTCCCTCTTAGCGTGCGGTATCTACGAATAGTAGTACCCTCAATATAATATAAATAAATATATATATAAATATATATATATATATACATACATTCACACACACACACACATATATATACATATGCATAAACATGTATATGCATAAGCATATATTCCCTTTATTTTGTAAGCTATTTGTGTTATAAAAGAGCCTGTTCATTATTTTGCTGACAGTTATTTTGTCGTCTCTCAAATAACAAACAATAAAATGAAAACTAACGAGATCCGGGCTTTAGTTTACAAACGATACAAACTGTGCGATGTAAATATCTTCTAACGCTTGTCTCCTCTGGACGACTCTTTTCTCCCTGTCAATGTTTGTATTAGCGGTAGATATGTCATAATTTCCCGACTGCTACATATTTCTGAAGTTCTCGTCAATTTGATGAATATTATCTGTTCTCTAGACAGTTAAATACATCGAGAAACTTAGTTCAGTGGCTTTCGTTATTGAAACGCTGAAGCTTTTGTTAGGCGGCTTCATGAATATGTCTTAATAAGACTTGATTGTTTGGTGGAAATATGACGAGGAATAGTATTTTCACCGTCGTTTATACAACAGTTTAAAATACAGTATTATAAATGATAGAAAGCAAATTAACTGCGGTATTCACATGGAGATAATATTACTTATGGACGTGTTGTGTTTAAAAGCACAAATATATCAGTAGCACACGAAAACCGTCAAGCAGCAACAGCGAAAGTGCTAGATGCAATCCTCATCCTTTTCAGTGGAATGTACTCACAGGAAATTACATTCTTCTGGCTAAATCTATCGCTACTGATATAGGAAAACAATTGAATAAGAAACGTGAAATAAAAGTTTAACGGAAGTAATATTAGATTAGTATAAAGGCAAATTAACTGTGGCATTTCTCCGGGGATGATATCTCTTATGAACGTACTGTGTTTAAAAACGCAAGTACATCAGATGTAGGCGAACAGTTTTCAGCTGCAATGGTGACCATGCTAGCTGCGCATTTCAGCATCCCTAGGCTTTGTCAGTAGCAACGGTTTATGTTCTTTACAAGTTCTTTCATTAGTTTCAGCTACTGAGCTGCGATCATGTTAGAACAATGGTTTCAATGGTTTTTTAGTTGATTATATCAAACGCAGTATTTCGACTGGAAATAATTTGATCGTTCTAAGTATGTTATGGAATGCAGAGTGGATAGTGGCAAAACGCGGGTAATAAAAATATTATTACTGCAGAGTATTTCTGTTTTCATGAACTAGTTTTCCGCCCCCAAAATAGAATGAGTATCCATACTCAATCATCGTTCGACGATCAAAACTCACTACTTCGATCAATTGAATAAGTTGCTCCTGGTTTAATGTGTAGGTATTTGATAAATCCATAAATATCTGTCCCATTAACGTTATTCTCAAGGGAAATCAGAGTGACGTAGTGTGTGTTCCTTTGAGTTACAAGTACAATACACCTAAAACGCTTCTATATAGCTTCCGTTGACACAGTTTTACTTACAAGCTATGTGTCGGTTCCCTGGCTGTAGAAAATGACTTTTGCCCAAGATAGCACACAATGGAATCGAACCCTGTATCTTGCGGTTACGGAATAACCTTCTTAAATATTCCACCGCATTCATACTCATCCCCCAACATAAGCAAACACATAAATGCATACATACATATATGCCTGTGTACATACATACATTTATATGTGTAAATACATACATGCATACATACATACTTACATACATACATACATACATACATACATATTTTACACACTTTCGTCCACAGTTTACTTATTTCTTTATTGCTCACAAGGAGTTAAACATAGAGGAGACAAACCAAGACAGACAAAGGGATTAAGTCGATTATATCGACCCCAGTGCTTAAGTGGTACTTAATTTATCGACCCTGAAAGGATGAAAGGCAAAGTCGAACTCGGCGGAATTTGAACTCAGAACGTAACTGCAGACGAAACACCGCTTAGCATTTCGCCCGGCGTGCTAACGTTTCTGCCAGCTCGCCGCCTTCATCGTCCAAAGTTTACTCACATGATACTGGCTAAGAAGAGGTTGCAACGAAAGTCACTTGGCCAGAGTATTCCATCCTGAAACCACGAAGCTAATTTTCAATTTCCCCGTAATGTGTTATACATTCTATGTATAGGCATTTAACTCCGCATTACAGTTAAATGCCGATACAAAAAAAAAAACTGTAGCACTTGATGAGATGCGAAACTTCGGCGCATATTCAGACACCTTAACAACTGTGCAATCAGTCTGAATTATAAACAAGATAATAATTATAGAAGTCGTTACCCACTTCCTCCCACGCCTCCCAGTTTTGTTCTCCAACAAATCAAAACCTTTAATCTGACATTCATCAATTGAGCAATAATAATATGGTTCACTTGTTATCACTGTATTAGCATTTGCTCTATAGCATTAGAACGTAATAGAGCATATCGTCACGCTTGCCGGCCACTGGGACAGTAGTAACAATATTCGTTATAAACTTGTGAAGTCATCCAGAAATCTGGCAAGCTTTATCAGCCACAATATTCTCAACATTCATGCGAGCATTATCGTTCCCTTGTGGAAACCTAGCCATGTGTAGCTTCAAGATAAATTAGTTTATGGTGACGAACCAGAGCTGGTGGCGTTGTTCGGTGAAGAAAGTGTGTGACAAATCGACTGATTTTGAAAAATTAGATTATAATGTTGACACCTCCCATGAAGTGACTTAATAATATCTAAATTCTACATATTTTTTCTGAACTTCTGCTTCTTATTATTGTTATTCTTCTCCTCTGAAATGTTAAAATCTTCATGGCTAAATAATATCGTTTATTTCTAATAATGTGTTGATAATTAATAATGTCTTCTGATTTCTACACAAAGCCAGCACTTTGACGGAAGGTGTTTAGTCGATACCACCTAATTTAGCATTTGACTGGTATTGTATTTCATCGATCCCGGAGGAATGACTGGTAAAGTTGACTCCGATAGCATGCGAACTCAGAACGGAAGTGGAGAGTAACAATTTATGCGGTAGTATTAATAAAGTTTTGACAAATTTTGCTTGATAATGTTAATAAGGATTAAATGTTTATTTAATAGTGTTAGGAAATCTACATTAGTTTATTTGATAATCTTAGTAAAGGCGTAACAGTTTATCTAACAATGTTAGTGACTGCATATCTGATAATATCCGTAATACTACAGCATAAATATTTACGCCTTCACTTCCTTTCTGAGTTAACACTCTGCAGCGGTCAACTTTACCAGTCATTCCTCTGGGATCGATGAAATATAATACCGGTAAAGTTCTAGAATTCATGATTTCCACCCATCCTTTGGCCTTTTGCATGAATCGCTTATTGCGTTAGTAGAGCTATAAAGGTTTATTTGTTAATATCACTGAAGGCAAGCCTGTTCATCTGGTAGTATTAAGGAAAAGGAAGGCGGTGACCTGGTAGAGACGTTAGCACGCCGGGCGAAATGCTAAGCGGTATTTCGTCTGCCGTTACGTTCTGAGTTCAAATTCCACCGAGGTCGACTTTGCCTTTCATCCTTTCGGGGTCGATTAAATAAGTACCAGTTACGCACTGGGGTCGATGTAATCGACTTAATCCGTTTGTCTGTCCTTGTTTGTCCTCTCTGTGTTTAGTCCCTTGTGGGTAGTAAAGAAATAGGTATTTTGTCTGCCGTTACGTTCTGAGTCCAAATTCCGCCGAGGTCGACTTTGCCTTTCATCCTTTCGGGGTCGATTAAATAAGTACCAGTTACGTACTGAGGTCGATCTAATCGACTGGCCCCTCCCCACAAAATTTCGGACCTTGTGCTTAGAGGAGAAAAGATTATTAATGAAAAGGTGAAGGTGGCGTGCTGACAGAATACTTCGCACGCCAAGGAAATGCTTCGCGGAATTTCGTCCGACTTCATATCGTGAGTTCAAATTCTGCCGAGGTGGACTTTGCCGTCTATCCTTTGGGGATGGGTAAAATAAGTACCAGTTGAATACTGGGGTCGATGTAATCAACTGACCTCCTCCACCGAAATTGTTGACCTTCTTCCAAAATTTGAAACCAATATTAATAAAAACGTGAAGGCGGCGAGCTGGCAGGATCGTTAGCACGCCGTGAGAAAAGGCTTAGCGACATTTCGTTCCTCCTTAAGTTCTGAGTTCGAATTCAGCTGAGGTCGACTTTGACTTTCATCCTTTAGTGGCAGATAAAATAGGTACCTGTTGTGTACTAGGATCAATTTAATCTATTTATACCCTGCCCCAAAACTTTCTGGTCCTGTGTCAATAATTTGAAACCAATATTGATAAAAGTGTAATTGTTTAACGGATAATGTTAGTGAAGATGTAACAACACCGATAATCTAAGGAAAATGTGAGAATTTACGATAATATTGATAAAGATGTTACACTATACAAGATAATGTTTGTGATAGTTTATCTGATAATGTTACTCAAGTTGAATATTCACCTTCTCCAATAGTAGTTAGTTATCTCTCCTTCGTTTTTCTGTTAAGAGTTTAGAGAAAAAAGTCAGCAACCATGATGCTATTTTAAGCATTAGAGATCGTAGTGGAGAGAAAAAAAAAAGAAGTTACCATTGAAATTAAAACTAGGTTCAAACGCTTGAACTCTGTTAAAACTATGAATGAATCAGGTACTGGTATTAAACCGAGCGATGGCTTAAGTCTCCCACTAACCAAAACTATGATCAACTTTGGTCTACCTATTTGCTTTAACTTTAATCTACCTAAAGACTTTTATGGTGACTACTGCTGAATAACAAAGTAATTGGATGTCGGTAGATTGTCGCAAGATATACGTTGTGAGAGAAAATACAGTATCTTATCTAGTTATGGGCTTCTAAGTTCAAATCTGGCCTAAATCAATTTTTCCTTCCGGTGTTGAGTGCATAAATAGTAAAAATCCAGTAAAGGCCCGTGAAATATTTGCATCATTATAATGTCTCTTAGATCGGAATGGAATTACAGTTATTTGTAATTTAGGTTCAGGGTTAGCAATTTTGAGGAAAAGGACTTAATCTATATCTGTTTCTTTATTGCCCACAAGAGGCTAATCATAGAGGGAACAAACAAGGACAGACCAAGGGATTAAGTCGATTACATCGACCTCAGTGCGAAACTGGTACTTTATTTATCGACCCCGAAAGGATGAAAGGCAAAGTCGACCTCGGCGGAATTTGAACTCAGAACGTAACGACAGGCGAAATACTGCTAACCATTTCGCCCGGCGAACTAACGTGTCTGCCAGCTCGCCGCCTATATCATCAACCGAGTACATAACTGGTATTTTATTTCAACGACTAAAAAAAGTATAATGAAATGCAACGCTGACACCAGCAAAACAGTCGGTCCTACGCTCTGACAACTTAAACGATTTGCAGCCATTTTCCTTTCTAGTTTGATTTCATCTCCTTTGGTATAATATTGCTGTGATTCACATGGAAAATCTGTAAAGTATTTCTGATATCTCAGCCATCCAGAATGTCCTTGCATGCCCAGTAACTTAATGAGACAGATTGGGGACTATGAAGTGAGTTTAGAATTCAGTGTTGAAAGTTAAACGTGAAAATTGACAAGAAACCCTTTTAAACCGATGCTGTAACCATTGTTGGCAGTTGAGATAATATCATTGAGTCAGATGGATAACTTGTCTAGCTGGATAATTGTGGCAACGTTGACAAGTTGAAAAGTTTTACATTTCCGCTATGTAAAATACCGGCTCGTAATAATTATCATGTCGAAATGCTGTAAAGAAACGCAGGAGTTTGAGACTTTTACATATACATGTATGCAGTTCTGTGCGCCCAAGGCTGTGCATATATAGATACACACACACGCACAAACACACACATACACACGCATTGTCAAATTGTATATCCAGCCAGCCATACACGTAATTTGCCCAACACTTAAATTACAAAAGCAGTTCTTTAATAACGCTTATATACGAATATATACATATAGACAAGAAATCTGAGGCATGTATGTAGCAATAAATAGGTGGTTCTTATTCCATCTGTTTCCTTTCGCTGAATCGCTAGGTTACGAAAACTTAAAAATAGAAACCCTGGTTGTCACGTTGTGATGGGAACGAGCGCACATAGAAACAAACACACACACACACACACACACACACACACGCACACGCACACACACACACACATACACAAACACATATATATGGTACATACATGTGTATATACGTACGTACAAATATATACTTCCTTATGCATACATGCAATATATATATCTGCATTCATATACACATACATCTCTGTGTCTGTGTGTACATGTATATATGTGTGTCTATGCGCGTGTATGTGTCTTCCAAGCCACGTGAGAGATATCACTTTGGTGGTCCTTCTATTTCTACACCTCCTTTAGTTGTTGTCCGCTTTCGACTTCCTCTTCTGCTATTTTCCACTCCCATCCTCTACTTTCACTTTCCCGTATCCGTTTTCCATAGAAAACGCATAGGAATAGGGACACATTTAACATGAATGAAAAATTTAGAAATCTTGCAAAACAATACATAAGCGTAAAAATTTAGTATAAACATTTTTGTCACCCCTTATCCTTTTTTTCTCTCTGAATTCACTTTAAATATTTTCTATGGATAATCTACGTATTTTCTAAATGTTCTAATATATTTCATTGGCACGATCTGGGAATCGAAACCGCGAGTCCGCTGCCCTAAACACTGGGCCATCGCGCTTCCACACACACACACACACACACACACACACACACACACACATATATATAGTGAGAATTTTCAAAAAAATAACAAAAGACGGGTGTGTAAACAACAAACAGATGTATTAGTTTAACGCTCGAGAAATGAGAAAGTATTTTACGTTTCGAGCCTACGCTCTTCCACAGAAAGGAACACAGAAATAAACAGGGAGAGAAAATAGAAAAAGGTATAGTGGCTAGCGATCTATCCTATATAACATGATAAGGCATCAACAAGTAGAATATCACTCGATCAGCGATTAAACCTACATGTCTTATTAAATACAGCTACCTAGGGTTTCCTGGTTGAGGCATGAATTTATTTCTCCATTTTGCATGAGAGAACGTGACGGTTTATCAGTTGCTTTTTGGATAGATGACGTTTAAGCAAGAGCCGCTGATAGATAAGAAGACAAGAAAAAATACAAGAGAGATAACCTACGTTACAATAAATTACAACAAGGTAGGAATAAACGATGGTTTTCTTTCAGTTAACGTCAACCAAATCCATTCCCAAGGCGTTGTGGCCGATCCCCGAAATATATTATAGTAGACTTAGCCATATTGACACGCAATGGAGCCGAAACGAGAAATATATTGTTCGAAAGCAAAATGTCTTTCCACACACAGCCACAAGTGAACATCATCATTATCATCATCATCACCATCATTAGTAGTAGTAGTAGTAGTAGTAGTAGTAGTAAGTAGTTTTATTTTTATAGCGTGCTTTCACTTCACTACCGAGCGCAGCTCTGTGTGCCTTAGGTATGTGGTGTTATTTTTTGTGATGCTCTGATGGTTATTGTATGGAAAGTGTTCTGCGTAGGATGTGTGCAGTGCCCAGTAGTGCAATTTTCTGTATGTTATATGTGTTTGTAGGTCCTGGTGTTTTTGTTATGTATTTGTCTGAATAATTTTTTATCATGCCTAATGCACCTACTATGATGGGAATTTTTTCTGTTTTTAGATTCCACATTCTGTTGCCTCTATTTCCAGGTCTTTGTATTTTGAAAGTTTCTCCATTTCTTTTATATTTTATATATTATTATTATTATTATTATTATTATTATTATTATTATTATTATTATTATTATTATTATTATTATTATCATTATTATTATTATTATCATAATTACTTTGTTCCTTGCCAATTATCCAAATTCCAGAAAAAAAATATATCCATCTGGAAATATTTTAACATAAATTATTATACATGCAAAAACAAAATCTCCCGTTTGTGTACAAATGAGTTCACTTAACAAATAACCTTCATGCTGCTTTGGCCTTGAATTTCTTTCTTTTTCCGAACTGCTTCCTAAGACGTATCTTGAAGGTTAGTGACAGAGGAAAAACCAAGTGCATACCAATGTCAGAAAGCGAGGGGTTCTGTATTATACTTTGGGGTGATAGCGAAGATAGGTTGATCAGTTGTGTATCAAGGATGACCCTATTTTTGCTTACAAACACATGTTTTAATCACAAAACATAGATCCTGTTCAAGCAACATCGAAAGAAAACATGGTGAGCGGGCCGGCTTATATTCATATGCATGTATGTGAGTGTGGGTGTGAGAGAGAAATTGCGTGCGTGTGTGTTTGCATGTGTGTTTATGTGTGTGTGTGTATATCTATCTATCTATCTATCTATCTATCTATATATCTATCTATCTATCTATCTATCTATCTATCTATCTATCTATCTATCTATCTATCTATCTATCTATCTATATATATATATATATATTCAAGATTAATCAGCCGAAATGCTAAGATGATCTGGTCTTGACTGATGACTGAGGGTTCGAATGTCCCGTCCTGTGTCTTGTGTTGTCTCTGTGTTGTTTCATGTTCTTGTCCATGTCTGTAATTATTTTACTTGTTTCCTAATACTATATATATATATATATATATATATATACCTTCACATATATGTGTATGCGCACGCGCGCGCGTGTGTGTGTATCTATACATGTACCTTCATATGTGTGTGTGTGCGCGTATTTTTGCGTATGTGTGTATATGTGTGTTTATGTGCCTGTGTATATCTATATATACACCTTCATATATATGTGTATACGTACGCGCGTGTGTGTTTGTATGTGTGCGTGTGTGTATCTATGCATATACCTATATATGTGTGTGTGTGTGCAAGTGTGTATGCGTATATGTATGTCTGTGCGAATGTATGTGTGTGTATCGAAACCTTTATATATGTGTGTGCGCATGTGTATGTATGTGTGTGTATGTTTTACGCACACATGTGTATTTGTATGTTCCCAAGAGCGTATTAGCCTGCTCGTAGGGGATTCTGTCCCCTTGTCTTCCAACCCCTTTTGACATACCCACATAAAGAAGAACTAATAAACTTCCATTCAGATTTAAGTGATCCTTAATAGACATATTGTTAACAAAATAGACACGATAATGAGGTGAAGGTCCCCGTTCTCCTTGCAGTAATTTCGAACTACTCTAATTGCTTCAGCCAGTGGTGGGGCGAGGTAACAAGGATAAACGGTGGCTACTTCGTTGTCAAAAATTAATGACTCCTCGATGCTGCCAAAAACCCACCCCCAAACCATTCTCTAACAAGACTGTCTTTAACTATTTTCTTCTGCTTATCCAATTTACTGTCAATGTTATTAACTCTTCCCCCTTTCTCTTTTTTTGTTTTTTTCTAAGGAAGTTTTTTTGTCCGTTATTTCCCTGCTGTTATTTCCCGGTTTCCGTAGATTTTTTGTGGTCGCCATATATTTTTTTTATATATCTTTTATGTTATTTAAGTGAAACCTGTTGTACTATTTCATCGTGCACTGTAAAGGTTCGATGTTGAGTGCTGCAAAGAGACTTGACATTAGTTTTCTCAAAAAAGATTTCGCCGTTCACCACATGTTAGAAGAGCATCACCGAGACAAGTGAGGAACTTTATATATCTCTGGCCTGTATTCACGAGAGATGGAAGGCAAGAGTCTTGAAATTAGTGTACATTTAAACACAAAAGAGGCCAACCTTAACAGGTTGCCTAACATACTAGAAAGAATAGTCAAAAAGTCGAAACCACAATTAGTAGAACATCGCCGAGACCAGTGAGGAACTTTATATATCTCTGGCCTGTATCCACGGGTGATGAAAGGCAAGAACCTTGAAATGGGTGCTAGAATTGCAAGCGCTGGCACGGTAATACGCTATCCCCAGCATTCGATAGTTAAAACAGGAGAGGCTGGTATTTCGGTATTCTTGCTTATCCTTATCTAAAGTCATAAATGTCGAGTAATGAGGAAAAGAGTACGAGCATGAATACAACCCATAAGGTCCGGTTTCCCGATTACCCGGTTTCATGGCGTATAATTCCCTACCTGGACGGGACGCCGGTTCATCGTAAGATTACTCATCTTTGCACATTGAGAGGGCTGGAGAAACTTGATTTGAAGTGTTGTGTTCAAGATTACAGCGCGTTAACTCCTCAGAGAATCGAAACCACAATCTTGCGATCATGAGTCCGACACCCTAACCACTAAGCCACGCGCCTCCACAAATGGCTGAATTGGAGTTTCTCTAAGAGTCTCTGGTGTAATGTTTGTATCTCTGATCAAGGAATCTCCCTAGGTAGGGCCATGAATTCTTCGCAATGTGGGGTCACAGCTACGGTACAATGGATATGTGATTAGAATGTCACACGAAAGAATTGCCAGACGGATTCTTCAAGCCAAGCCGACCGGCAGGGTCCTTGGCGATATGGTATGAAACCAATGGTTGGATAATATCCATAATCTTATAAACCAACCGGAAAGTATAATGATGGTTGCATTTGACAGGACCCGATAGAGGAGATGCCAATGATTCTACCCGCACGACCATCCGAAGAATAGTGGGTGAAGATGGATAGAAATACATGTGTGGGTTTGTGTGTAAGTGTGTAAGTGTATGTGTGTGTATAAATATAGGCGCAGGAGTGGCTGTGTGGTCTGTAGCTTGCTTACCAACGACGTGGTTCGGGTTCAGTCCCACTGCGTGGCATCTCGGGCAAGTGTCTTCTCCTATAGCCTCGGGCAGACCAGAGCCTTGTGAGTGGATTTGGTGGACGGGAACTGAAAGAAGCCTGTCCTGTGTGTGTGTGTATGCGTTTGTGTGTGTGTGTGTGTGTGTGTGTGTGTGTGTGTTTGTGTTTCTGTGTTTGTCCCCATCAACATTGCTTGATAACCGATGCTGGTGCGTTTACGTCCACGTGTCTGAGCGATTCGGCAAAATAGTCCGATAGAATAAGTACTAGACTTACATGGAATAAGTCCCTGGGTCGATTTGCTCGACTAAAGGTAGCGCTCCTGCATGGCCGCAGTGAAATTACGGAGACAAATAAAAGTATAAAAGAATATAGTCAGAAAGACACATACATGCACATATACACTCATTACACATAGATGAAATACATACATATAAAAATTAGTGTACATTTAAACACAAAAGAGGCCAACCTTAACAGCTTGAGACCCCATTCGGTCATGACTAACCATGAGATTGCACTTAGAAAGCTACCCTCCCAGGCACAAGTCCGGGCAAGGTCGATTATGGAAGACCAGCAGTCACCCGTGCATATCGGCCTCCTCTCTCCACGCCACCAGTGTTCTCCAAGGGAAAGGCAAAGGCCGATACAGCTTGGCACCAGTGACGTCGCAGCTCATTTCTACAGCTGGAGCAACGTGAAATAAAATGTCTTGCTCAAGAACACGCAATCCCGGTCCGGGATTCGAACTCCCACCTCACGATCGTAAGTTCGACGCTCTAACCATTGAGCCATGTACCTTCATACAGCTTGCCTCACATACTAGAAAGAACAGTCAAAAAGTCCAAACCACAGTTAGGAGCAATTTCGAAGGGAATGAAAAATAAAAATGCATTTATCATGTTTTACATACATACATATGTGTGTGGTGTGTGGTGTGTGTGTGTGTATGTGCGTGTGTCTATGGAACTGCGAAGATTATGAGACGATGCGCCGTGCTTCAGATGAAAATTAAGGAGGGAAAAATTAAAGAGAACCTCTATAGTTTAGTATTTTCCTACTGTGCACTCATTCCAATAAATAAACAACTTCACGATATTATAAAAAAAAAAGAACCTATTTAGTTCACATTTCCTGACAAAAACCAGCCTAATGCAAAGGTAAACGTTATTATCTCTGTTGTTTAATGTCTTACTCTCCTTTTGTTAGTGCTGTTGTTGTTGCTGAGGCTGTTGTTATTGCTGCTGCCATGGTTATTAGTGGTAGTAAAAAGGTCAATTGTCCAATTCATGACCCCGTGAATGTAAATATCACAACACTATCAGAACTTATAATGGATTGATAGAGGAGGGCAGGGGAAGCTTTAATGAAGTCGGTAAATGTTTGTGACTGTTGTCGTGCCGGCCTTCTTCCTGCTTTGCTTATGCAGTCGATAGTTCATTAAATTCAAGCTTGTGGAGGCGCAATGGCCCAGTGGTTAGGGCAGCGGACTCGCGGTCGTAGGATCGCGGTTGCGATTCCCAGACCGGGCGTTGTGAGTGTTTATTGAGCGAAAACACCCAAAAGCTCCATGAGGCTCCGGCAGGGGATGGTGGTGATCCCTGCTGTACTCTTTCACACAAAACTTTTCTCTCACTCTTACTCCTGTTTCGTTGTACCTGTATTCAAAGGGCCGGCTTGTCACTCTCTGTGTCACGCTGAATATCCCGAGAACGACGTTAAGGGTACACATGTCTGTGGAATGCTCAGCCACTTACACATTAATTTCACGAGCAGGCTGTTCCGTTGATCGGATCATCCGGAACCCTCGTCGTCGTAACCGACAGAGTGCTTCCATCCATCCAAATTCAAGCTTAGAATCCAACTGTAGTGTTTATCTTTTTCTTTTTCGTCGCTTCTGTCATTGGACTACGGCCATGCTGGTGCACCACTTTTAAGGGATTAATTCGAATAAAATTCAGCCCAGTACTTATATAATTGTTTTAAGTCCTGTACTTATCCTATAGGTCTCTATTGCTGAGCCGCTATGTTACGGTGATGGAAATAAAGCCAACATTGTTTGTTGAGCGAACTGGGGTTGGGGGGTAGGGGACAAACGCAGAAACGAAGTCACAAACACACACACACACACACACACACACACAAACACACACACATATACGATGAGCATCCGCACCGTTTCGAGATGTACTCACAATACATTGCATCGGTCGACTCCAAGCTTGAGTACAAGACATTTGCCCAAGGTAATGCGCAGTGGGACGGAACCCGAACCCGAACCCGAACCCGAAATTATGGTTGTTGTAAAGCGAGTTTCTTAACCACACAGCCATACATTCGCATATGTTATACCAAATTTCCTGTCAGAGGTATGGTAAAATATCTGAGAACGATACAGGAAATTACACACATTAAGGAAACGTAATGTAGTTTAATTTTAAGTTAAATATGTAAAATCTAAAATGTGGAAGAGTGAGAGCGAGAGAGGGAAAAAGAGATAAACAAATATGCAAATATCAATGAGAAAAACATGGTTAACATTTGTTTATGACAGCATTTCAAGGTCGATAAATTAAGTACCAGTTGAGTACTGGGGTCGAAGTAATAGACTATTTCCCTCCTCCCAATTTCAGGCCTTGTGACTATAGTAGAAAGGAATATTTGTTTATGATTAAGCGGCATGCTGGCAGAATCGTTAACACGTCGGGCGAAATACTTAGCGGCATTTCGATTGTCTTGTGTTCTGAGTTCAAATTCTGCCCAGGTCGACTTTGCCTTTCATCCTTTCGGGGTCGATAAAGTACGTACCAGTTGAGTACTGAGATCGATGTAATCGATTCATCCCTTATCCTGAAATTGCGCGCCTTGTGTCAAAATTTGAAATCAGTATTTGTTTATGATAAGTAAATATATAAAAGAAACATTATGACTACTGATATTACTCTTTTACTTGTTTCAGTCATTTGACTGCGGCCATGCTGGAGCACCGCCTTTAGTCGAGCAAATCGACCCGGGACTTATTCTTTGTAAGCCCAGTACTTATTCTATCGGTCTCTTTTGTCGAACCGCTAAGTGACGGGAACGTAAACACACCAGCATCGGTTGTCAAGCAATGCTAGGGGGACAAACACACACACACAAACACACACTTATACATATATATATACATATATACGACAGGCTTCTTTCAGTTTCCGTCTACCAAATCCACTCACAAGGCATTGGTCGGCACGGGGTTATAGCAGAAGACACTTGCCCAAGGTGCCACGCAGTGGGATTGAACCCGGAACCGTGTGGTTGGTTAGCAAGCTACTTACCACACAGCCACTCCTGCGCTATAGCCACTCCTGCGCTATAGCCACTCCTGCGCTATAGCCACTCCTGCGCTATTTTATCATCATTTTATATATTTATCATCCATTTTTTTTTGCAATCTTTAAATTACAACCCTGCTGGGGCCACTGCCTTGGAAAATTGTTAGTCAAATGAATCGATCCCAGTATTTATTTATTTATTTAGTTTAAACTTGATACTTATTCTGTCTATCTCTTTTGCTTAACTGGTAGTTACATGGACATAAGTACACCAACACCGGTTGTTAAGCGGTGAAGGGGACAAACACAGATACAAAGACACTCACATAGACACACACACCACACACACACACACACACACACAAACACGCACAATTACCCATACTCTTTACTCTCTCTTTTACTTGTTTCAGTCATGTATACAACAGGCTTCTTTCAGTTTCCGTCTACCAAATCCACTCACAAGGCTTTGCTCGGTCCGAGGCTATAGTAGAAGACACTTGCCCAAGGTGCCACGCAGTAGGAATGAACCCGGAACCATGTGGCTGGTAAGCAAGCTACATACCACACAGCCACTCCTGCGCCTATGTACATATATGATGAGCTTCTTTTAGTTTCCGTTTACCAAAACCACTCACAAAACTTTGGCCAGCCCGAGGCTATAGTAGAAGACACTTACCGAAGCTGCCACGCAGTGGGACTGAACCTGGCTCCATACAGTTGGTAAGCAAGCTACTTAGCACATAGCCACGTCTGAGCCTTATGCAACACTTTCAGATTAATATGGGTTCAACACCCGTTTCCAATACTACCATTTTCAAGATTGCTTCAAATGTATTAGGGGGTTAAAATTATGTACACAAATTATATATTCTGATCAATGTAATCATTAAATACGCCGTTCCTTCCAACAGTAAACTGAACTTGTGAAATGAAGTTCATATTACTACAAGTAGCAATATTAATGATGTTATCAGTAATATACATGGCATTAAGAATACTTTATTAAGCCTCGGGGGGGGATGAAAGTCAAAGAAAAATTAATTTATATCCCTTGTTTAGTTCTTAGTACAGACCTCGAGTATAATGTTTCGGATCTCCAAGATATATCAATGATTTCAGATATTTCATAAACAGTTTGTAATATGATTTATCTGATAGTGTCATAAAATATGAAACTGTATATCTATATTGGTTGCAGATATACACACATGCACACCACACACACACACACACACACACACACACACACACACACACACACACACACACTCATTCATACATTCACTCACAGACTTATTGACATTGAGACATGGACGGACACACACACACACACACACACACACACACACACACACCACAAATACACACAAAGGCATAGATGGTTATATTCAAATGTTTTATTATCAGACATAATTATTTTAGGTCGCTTCTTTTCATATGTATGCATTGCATATGAATTATTTTTCGTCATTTCCTCAAGAATTCTTCTCACCCACAAACACATTCGCATGCATACTCACACTCCATATGCAAATATCAATATATAATATATATATGTAATATATATA
>NC_043014.1:41712423-41722423 GCF_006345805.1 Octopus sinensis
TAATCGACTTAATCCGTTTGTCTGTCCTTGTTTGTCCCCTCTATGTTTAGCCCCTTGTGGGCTATAAAGAAATAATAAAGGTTAGCACGCCGGGCGAAATGCGTAGCCGTATTTCGTCTGCCGTTACGTTCTGAGTTCAAATTCCGTCGAGGTCGACTTTGCCTTTAATCCTTTCGGGGTCGATTAAATAAGTACCAGTTCACTGGGGTCGATTAAATAAGTACCAGTTCAGTGGGATCGATGTAATCGACTTAATCCGTTTGTCTGTCCTTGTTTGTCCCCTCTATGTTTAGCCCCTTGTGGGCAGTAAAGAAATAATAAAGGTTAGCACGCCGGGCGAAATGCGTAGCCGTATTTCGTCTGCCGTTACGTTCTGAGTTCAAATTCCGTCGAGGTCGACTTTGCCTTTAATCCTTTCGGGGTCGATTAAATAAGTACCAGTTCACCGGGATCGATGTAATCGACTTTATCCGTTTGTCTGTCCTTGTTTGTTCCCTCTGTGTTTAGCCCCTTGTGGGCAATAAAGAAATAAGAAAGGTTAGCACGTCGGGCGAAATGCGTAGTCGTATTTCGTCTGCCGTTACGTTCTGAGTTCAAATTCCGCCGAGGTGGACTTTGCCTTTCATCCTTTCGGGGTCGATAAATTAAGTACCAGTTACGCACTGGGGTCGATGTAATTGACTTAATCCCTTTGTCTGTCCTTGTTTGTTCCCTCTGAGTTTAGCCCCTTGTGGGTAGTAAAGAAATATATATGTTATGTCCCTCGCCATTCTCCAGGGCAACGGTTTTCCATTTCCTCGGCTGGGACCTTGAGACAGACTGAAAATCCGTTTTATATATTACTTGTTACCTATTGTTTTTTTTTTCCACGTTATTTTCACTGAAAGAACATCCTGCGTAATTTCCGAATTTTGCGAAAGCTTATATTTTCAGATTTTCAGTTTTGGAGGCCATATTCAAACTCACTGGCAAATATTAGCGAGTGATGGAAGCACTCCGTCGGTTACGACGACGAGGGTTCCGGCTGATCCGTGAAATTAACGTGTAAGTGGCTGAGCACACCACAGACACGTGCACCCTTAACGTAGTTCTCGGGGATATTCAGCGTGACACAGAGAGTGACAAGGCCGGCCCTTTGAAATACAGTACACACAGAAACAGGAAGTAAGAGTGAGAGAAATTGTGGTGAAAGAGTACAGCAGGGATCACCACCATCCCCTGCCGGAGCCTCGTGGAGCTTTTAGGTGTTTTCGCTCAATAAACACTCACAACGCGCGGTCTGGGAATCGAAACCGCGATCCTATGACCGCGAGCCCGCTGCCCTAACCACTGGGCCATTGCGCCTCCACAGCGAGTGATAATGTCTAACAATACCCAAACATGCCATTATCTCCAAGCAGCTATCACATTTCCTGCCAAGCACAGAAATTCAAGTTTCTGCAAAATTTAATTTTCAATTTTTTGAATTCATCTCTTCTGTTCTTTCCGATTTTTGTATTCTTTCCTTTATCAAGGAACACATTTTAATGAACTATGTCCGTTTTCTCGTCTTGCTTTTTATACATGCACTCACACACTAACTAACACACACTATCTGCAAAATACATATATACAATTAAAGGAAGGAGTTTCTTATTTCTTTATTGCCCACAAGGGGCTAAACACAGAGAGGACAAACAAGGACAGATAAACGGATTAAGTCGATTACATCGACCCCAGTGCGTAACTGGTACTTAATTTATCGACCCCGAAAGGATGAAAGGCAAAGTCGACCTTGGTGGAATTTGAACCCAGAACGTAACGGCAGACGAAATACCGTTATATACAAGTGAAGTATGATTATGTATATCAGAAAATATATATATATATATATAAGTGAGGGCGCGTGGCTTAGTGGTTAGGGCATTCGGCTCATGATCGTAAGGTTGTGAGTTCGATTCCCGGCGACGCGTTGTGTCCTTGAGCAAGACACTTTATTTCACGTTGCTCCAGTCCACTCAGCTGGCAAAAATGAGTTGTACTTGTATTTCAAAGGGTCAGCCTTGTCACTCTCTGTGTCACGCTGATTATCCCCGAGAACTACGTTAAGGGTACACGTGTCTGGAATGCTCAGCCATTTGCACGTTAATTTCACGAGCAGCTGTTCCGTTGATCGTATCAGCTGGGACCCTCGTCGTCGTAACCGGCGAGTCTTTAATAAATATATTATACATATATACATACATATCTTTATTGCTGAAAAGAAAGAAACGCACAGTCTGAGAATTACCGGTTTAGGTAAATGTTTTTATCTTCATTTCACTTAATTTATCAAGCTTCTGTATTCCTAGCACGTATTTCGCCTTAATGTACTGATTATGAAAAATATATTCTTGGTTTAGTAATACCACGATTATAATTATTTTTATTTTATCGCAATTTGATTTTGTTATATATATACATATATATATAAGTCGAAACAATTTGTTGGCGTTTTATGGTTTTTATAATTACTTATGTAATATTATATTATATTACGTGATATTATATTCATAGTAGTTAATGTAATATTGTAATATAAATAAATTATAGGATTGTCAATAGAATATCTCTATATTTAATTTACAGACGAAAGCATTTCGCCCATCGTGCTACCGTTTCTGCCAGTGCGCCGCCTTACAATCAAAGGAAGAAGCTTCTAGCAGCATCCTATTTTGTGGAGTAAAATTTAGGGATGAACTGTTTAGTTACAGGCCCTGACAAGATGATGGAAGTAGGAGTGGATCTTATAGGAGAAGGGACAGAGTCAGGTGGGATAGATAAGATGAGTTCAGTGTTCTAGCAGCAACAGCATTGAAATAATGTATGTAAGCGAACTGAGTAAGTTTGTTACTTATTAAATCATCTATAGCAATGGAAATCAAATTAATTATTTCTTTAGGGGTAACCAGATTTGAAGTTACTTAAATAATGATTGTTATTCGCACATTATAGAAGGGAAAATTTAGAGAATCGACAGAAATCATTAATGCAAAGTAAACAAGCAACAAGTACAGTTCTCCTTCACACGGAATTTCGTCTTTTTCTAAACCATGACCCTGAAGAGACTTATATATAAGAGAACTGCGATTATGTTATATCATAAATATATATATATATATATATATATATATATATATATATATATATATATATAACGGGAGCTTTATGAAAATAAACAAAAGACGAAGGCAGGTGGAATACAAACAAACAATTGTATTAGTATGGCGCTCAGGAATATAAATAAAACAGTCTTTTACGTTTCGAGCCTACGCTCTTCAACAGAAAGATAACACAGAAAAGAAACATGGAAAGAAACAAGGAGAGAGAAAAATGCGTGCAGAAGCTAGCGTATATATATATATATATATATATATATATATATAAAGTTAATCCAAACAGGAAAACACAACAACGCGAGGACGTGGAACAAGTATAGTATTATTGGACGCTCAGGAAAGAAGGAGGGTGTAACGTTTGGAGCTCTTCGTCAGAAACATAGGAAAAGGAAAGATCCAAAGAAGAGAAGACGGAGGAGAGATACATACATAAGTCGAAACAATTTGTTGGATTTGTGGTTTTTATAATCATTTATGTTATAAATATTATGTTATGTTATATATTATATTCATAGTATTAATGCAATATTGTAATAAATAATTATTGGAATGCCAATAGTATCTCTCTCTCTCAATATATTAATATATATATATTATATATATATATATATATATATATATATATATACAGAGAGAGAGAGAGAGAGAGAGAGAGAGAGAGATACACACACACAACACACACACACACACACACATATCAGAACCTTATTGTTTATGTTAATATCAGTGGCTTAGCATGCTTAAGTGGCGATGTATTGATTGATTTTATAAAAAACGAGAACCATTACAACTATCACTCCAAGATCAATATATTTGCGTAAATATGCTTCACTCAACAGGAATCTCCATCATTAACAAGACTAATAAATGTTCAGACTAGGCTAAAATCATTAAACTAAAACGCGTATAGATCTATTAAATGCCCGGCTGCATATCCTTGTCTCAAAATATTTATTTCGTGACTAGGAGTGGCTGTGTGGTAAGTAGCTTGTTACGAACCACATGGTTCCGGGTTCAGTCCCACTGTGTGGCACCTTGGGCAAGTGTCTTCTACTATAGCCTCGGGCCGACCAAAGCCTTGTGAGTGGATTTGGTAGACGGAAACTGAAAGAAGCCCGTCGTATATATGTATATATATATATGTGTGCGTGTATGCTTGTGTTTGTTCCCCCTAGCATCGCTTGACAACCGATACTTATGTGTTTATGTCCCCGTCACTTAGCGGTTCGGCAAAAGAGACCGATAGAATAAGTACTGGGCTTACAAAGAATAAGTCCCGGGGTCTATTTGCTCGACTAAAGGCAGTGCTCCAGCATGGCCGCAGTCAAATGACTGAGAAGGAAAAGAGAAAGAGTATATATAATAGAATATAATATATATATATATATATATATATATATATATATATATAGATAGATAGATTAGATAGATAGATAGATAGATAGAGATAGATTAGATAGATAGATAGATAACTAGATCTCTGAGCAAGATGTAAACAGTAGCAGCACTGAATCGTGAAGTATATTTAACACCTAAATGTGGCAGACCCTTCGGGGACGATGCTACTGTTGTTCACAGTCCCAGGAAGATATCTCCTCAGATGGCTAACGACACATCATCAGTGTCCGATTAGTATTTGCGAAGGGAAATCATCGTTAGAAAGTGTGTCATTCGCCAGCTGGAGGCGATGAGTCTTCCTGGGGCAATAAACAACAGTAGTATCGTCCTCTATGTGTCCGACACATATAGGTGGTAAATATACTTCGCGATATATACATCATTGCTAAACCTCGCTAAGATAAATATTTCAATTACCTGAAGATTGACTGTAACCATAACTCGAATTATTACGAATTCGACAGCCATGAAACGATCGTAGTGTTTTACTCATTATCTTTTATTAAATATTTGAAATAATATAATTAATTAATTTTATGTATTGGCTTAAGTTTTTCATTGTTTAATTTGCCTAATAGTGGTTTTATCTCTAATTTAATATTAATATATATAAATATATATATATATATATATATATATTATATATTATATATATATTAATTATAAAGTTAGAAATGATATAATCAATGAAAACCAGTGGCTTCGCATATTAAGAAAAATCGGAAGATTAAAAAATTGTTACACACAAAGACCACTAAAGTGGACATCCTATATGCTAAATATAGACGTCAAACCGTCATTAATTTTACATATATATAGATGAAGTCACCTGCACCAGGTACACTGCAGTGCGAATGAAATCTAAACCATGTGATTGCAAAGCGAACATCTTAACCATACAGCCACGTCTTGGCCTATTTGTTGCGAATATTCTTTTCTACTCTAGGCACTATGCCCGAAATTTTCGGGGAGGTAGCCAGTTGATTAGATTGACCTCAGTACGAAAGTAGTACGTAATTTATTGACCCCGAAAGGATGAAAGGCAAAGTAAAATTTTTTTTTGTTCTTTATCTATGCGCAAGGAAAATCTTAAGGCTTTATGTCAGGTGACTGTTTATTCTTTTCTACTCTAGGTACAAGGCCCGAAATTTTTGCGGAGGAGGCCAGTTTAGTAGATCGACCCCATTATGCGACTGGTACTTAATTTATCGACCGTGAAAGGATAAAAGCAAAGTCGACCTCGGTGGAATTTGAACTCAGAACGTAACCGCAGATGAAATACCTATTTCTTTACTACACACAAGGGGCTAAACACAGAAGTGAAAAACAAGGACAGACATAGGTATTAAGTCGATTACATCGACCCCAGTGCGTAACTGGTACTTAATTTATCGACCTCGAAAGGATGAAAGGCAAAGTCGATCTCGGTGGAATTTGAACTCAGAACGTAGCGGCAGGCGAAATACCGATAAGCATTTCGCCCGGCGTGCTAACGTTTCTGCCAGCTCGCCACCAATATTTGTTGGGAATATTACTAGCAATGACAGTTGCCTTCTGAAGTAGGTTAAGAAAATAATGAATTGAGGATTACTGTTCAAACATATCAGTGATTTTATAGAGTTGTTTTGCAAGGTTGTAGGATTGAAATGACGTTGCGGTTCCCATGTTTTCAAGCTTTATGTGAAGAGAAGCCTGACCTCTATGTGATCCTGTTTGTTGCTTTCAGAAGATCATATTTCTATGATGTGGATATCTTGTTGATGTCGGAATATTTTGAAAGCTATTTGTTAAGGGATTATTAAAGAAACTGTGTTAGACACTTGAAAAGGAAAAAAAAATCGCGTAAACATCTGCAACATCAAATAAAAAAAAAAAAATGCCGCTATCGATTATTAAGTCTGAAAATCATACCTTCAGTTATGAGTTCGATTATATTGATTTCGTTTTTAAACAATTCTTTTACTCTTTTACTCTTTTATTTGTTTCAGTCATCTGACTGTGGCCATGCTGGAGCACCGTCTTTAGTCGAGCAAATCGACACCTGGACTCATACTTTGTAAGCCTAGTACTTATTCTATCGGTGTGTTTTGCCGAACCGCTAAGTTACGGGGACGTAAACACACCAGCATCGGTTGTCAATCGATGTTGGGGTACAAAGGCAGACACACAAACATATACACACACATACATATATACATATATACATATATACGACGGACTTCTTTCAGTTTCCCTCTACCAAATCCACTCACAAGTTTCCTCTACCAAATCCTCGGCCCGAGGCTATAGCAGAAGACACTTGCCCAAGGTGCCACGCAGACGGACTGAACCCGGAACCATGTAGTTCGTAAGCAAGCTACTTACCACATAGCCACTCCTGCGCCTACATACTTCACTTTATCTAACAAACATGCTCAATGACAGAAATAACGCTTACAAAACCGGAATTATAATTAATTCCCTTCCTCTTAATGACCTTCAAGACTAGTATGAGTGTTAAATGAATCAAAATATCTGGATTAACGCTTACCTACGCAGGACAGTACGACCAGATAGAAGCGATGGCACCCTAAGTACGACCAGATAGAACTTATAGCACCTAACACGGGCATAGCAGAACTTCCACCTAAAGAGTTCTTAATTATGAAAATAGATCCACAATTAGCTATTTAAATTGTGTTATTAAGTATAAGTATGAGTATATCACATGCACACATGTAGCTCAGGAGGAAGTCATCTGAACATGTCAGCCTCCCTACTGGTAATGTTGGTAATACATGTGTACAAGATTAAGCAATTACTACAAAAAAAATCCGCATATTTAAAATTCTAAACGTAACATAGTAACTGTATCAAAAGTGAAATGGTTTTATTTAATCCTGTTTATAATTTAATCTCAACAAATTTTATGCTAAACTGTTAGATTACAAAACCAAAATCTAGCAGAGTGTGTTCAGACTGTCTGTCTCTGTCTCTCTCTCTCCCCCTCTCCCTCTTTCTCACTCCTCTCTCTCTCAGTCTCTCTCTCTGTGAGTACCAGGGTGTCTGAGTCGTGCTGAGAAAATGCATGTAAGTATAAAATAACTTTAAGTTGATTCAACTCATTCAATAGCTGCTTCATGAACTGACAAACTTCAACTTATATTCTCCATCAATAATCAAAATTCGCTAAAGAGAAATTCCTAATTAATGCCGTGTGTTTAACGAAAATAAACATATTGACGGAATATATATATATATATATATATATATATATATATATATATATATATATATATATATATATATATATATATATATATATATATATATTTGGAAGCACTCGTCGGTTACGACGATGAGGGTTCAGGTTGATCCGAATCAACGGAACAGCCTGCTTTGAAATTAACGTGTAAGTGGCTGAGCACTCCACAGACACGTGTACCCTTAACGTAGTTCTCGGGGATATTCAGCGTGACACAGAGAGTGACAAGACTGGCCACTTGAAATACAGGTACAACAGAAACAGGAAGTAAGAGTGAGAGAAAGTTGTGGTGAAAGAGTACAGCAGGGATCACCACCACCACCTGCCTAGCCTCGTGGAGCTTTTAGGTGTTTTCGCTCAATAAACACTCACCCGGTCTGGGAATCGAAACCGCGATCCTATGACCGTGTGTCCGCTGCCCTAACCACTGGGTCATTGCGCCTCCCCAATATATATATATATATATATATATATATATATATATATATATAATATATATATATATTATATTTATATATATATATATATATATATGCACGCACGCACGCACGCACACACACGCATAGATAATTTGATAGACAGACAGACAGATAGGTAGTTAGATCGATTCCATGTTCTTGTCTCTCATTGATTGACGGTCTTTATGATATGTGCTAGCCCTCCTTTCAGCGCTTAGTACCATTTGTGATGAAGCAACGCTGAGTGTTTCGTACGATTAAAAGTAAGAGATGCAACCAGGACACAAGGCCAGCCAGCTTGGAGGCAGGTCGATTACATTGTCCCAAGTTTTCAACTGGTACGAGGTACGTTCAATAAGTAATGCCCCTGACTCACTTGCGTTCGTTTGATGTAGCTGAAATTTTGCATGTGCAATTATTTATATCTCTATAGATTAAGTGGCAAATTACAGTTCTGAACTAATTGTGGTTTCTGATTTACAGGTGTTTGAACTGAGTCAAGTGTGAAATGGAGCCTTCAGAGCTGCATCAAACAATGGGAGAAATGCGTAACACTGGGTGGTTCCTATGTAGAAAAAGACTAATAACTATGCCAAGTTTCGTTGCTCTACCGCTATGGGAAGTGGGTCAGGAGCATTACTTATTGAACGCCCCTCGTACTTATTTTATCGACACCGAAAGTATGAAAGGCAAAATCAACCTCAGCAGAATTTGAACTCAGGACATAAATATAATAAAACAAAACCAGACGAAATGCAGTTAGGCATTTTGTCCGCGACGTACCAACGGTTCTGCCAGTTACCCGCATTAACCTGATGGTGATATTATCGCGCTGAAGGTCGCTGAGCTGGCAGAATCGTTAGCACGCCGGGCGAAATGCCGAGCGGTATTTCGTCTGCCGTTACGTTGTGAGTTCAAATTCCGCCGAGTCGACTTTGCCTTTCATCCTTTCGGGGTCGATATAATCGACTTAATCCGTTTGTGTGTCCTTGTTTGTCCTCTCTATGTTTAGCCCTTGTGGGTAGTAAAGAAATAGGTATTTCGTCTGCCGTTACGTTTTGAGTTCAAATTCCGTCGAGATCGACTTTGCCTTTCATCCTTTCTGGGTCGATTAAATAAGTACCAGTAACGCACTGGGGCCGATATAATCAACTTAATCTCTTTGTCTCTCTTTCTTTGTCTCCTTATGTTTAGCCCCCTGTGGGCAATAAAGAAATACATATTACCTCGCTGAGTGCATTCATTCCTACATTTTAGATATGTACGTATGTATGTATGTATGTATGTATGTATGCATGTATGTATGTATGTATGTATGTATGTATGCATGTATGTATGTATGTATGTTTGCATGCATGCATGTATGTATGTATGTATGTATGTTTGCATGCATGCATGTATCTATGTATTTATATCTATGTTGTGTATGCGTGTATGTGTGAGTGTGTGTTATTTTCATCGTATAACTTATATGATTAATTAATATTCCAGAGGTTTTCAAATTGAATGAACGTAATAGCCTATCGTCAGAGAAATACATGAAATCCTTAAATATAAGCTTCGGCATAACTCAGTGTCGATTAGAAAAAAAAAAATTTTTAAATAAAAATAACGTTGATTATGAAGAATAGAAAGTGGATATAAAGATACAAGAAGCAATCAATTCGAAGAGAAGAAATATGAATCGGTTATTTAATTCCATTTAATTCAAATTATTCCAATTATTAATTTAGTTAACATCTAAGAAGTATTCGTTATCAATG
>NC_043014.1:41727423-41734923 GCF_006345805.1 Octopus sinensis
TTAGTCAAATCTTGCGGTGGAGTCAGCCTCAAGCTGGCTTTTCCCTTTCTATTAATTTACTGCCCTCCTTCCACTTTCTGGGCTCTATCTTAATTTCTCATACTTCCAGGGCGTTGGTAGATACTCCTTTAATCGTGGCTGATGCATAGCTTCCAGCTGGTACATTTTCCAGCTCTCCTCTCTTCTCCACTTCACCCATAAACCCTCGTTCCTGTAGAACCCAAAGCTATGAGATCATTTCCTGAGATAATGGAAAGTGAAGAATTTCACATGCTTGTCAACATTTGTTCAAATATTGCTTTCCATGAGGACACCGAAAAGCTAGGCGTAGGAGTGGCTGTGTGGTAAGTAGCTTGCTTACAAACCACATGGTTCCGGGTTCAGCCCCACTGCGTGGCACCTTGGGCAAGTGTCTTCTACTATAGCCTTGGGCCAACCAAAGCCTTGTGAGTGGATTTGGTAGACGTAAACTGAAAGACACCCGTCGTTATACACACACACACACACACACACACACACACATATATATATATATAATCCAAAAATGAAATCACAAAGAGAAAATACGTGGAACAAGTATTGTGTTATTCGACGCTCAAGAAAGGAAAGAAAGAAGGAAGATTTAGCGTTTCGAGCGGAGCTCTTCGTCAGAAACATAGAAAAAAGAAAGATCCAAGAAAGGGAAGACGGAGGAAAAAAAATCGCCAACGATACACACGCGGTCACGTATGTATGTGTGTATGTATGCGTGTGTGTATATGTTTGTGTGTCTATGTTTGTCCCCCAACATCACTTGACAACCGATGCTGGTGTGTTTACGTCCCCGTAACTTAGCGGTTCGGCAAAAGAGACTGATAGAATAAGTACTAGGGTTACAAAGAATAAGTCCTGGGGTCGATATGCTCGACTAAGAGGCGGTGCTCCAGCAAGGCCACAGTGAAATAACTGAAACAAGTAAAAGAGTAAAGAGTAATCTTATTTGATTCAGTGGGTTATAATGTTCAACTTTATCCAAATACTTAGGTCGCAATTTATTGTAAATATTTTCTCGTAGTCAGAAGTCTTCAGGAGAATGGATTTAGAACAAAAAAAAAATGAAATTTCATTGTATCATACTGGGACGATTTTACTGAATGACTGGTTTTCAAAGTTAGACACTCAGTTAACAGATGCACTGTTGTTCCATAGTTTTTGTCTTGTTTCATTTCTAATGTTGAGATTAACTGCAACGGAAATGTCATTGCTTACTAATCAGTCAATGTGCAAAATTTATTTATATTCATGTGTTCTTCCTTATTTACTTGATTCTCGCTAACGCTATCTGTTGTTAAACCGTGCAAGGTATTTCGAGATTGGGAATTCTGTTGTCAATTCTCAGATGCCTTGTTCTGTGTGTTTCTCAAGCATTGTAAATGGAGATTTGTGTTTAGGTATACTTATCCGTACAACAGTAGAGATTTTTACCTATAGAGTGATTTCAAAGCAGCTATGCATGAAGTAAATTTGTCTTAGCATATCCGTGTAACGAAGTTCGTATTATTGCCAATGTATTTTTCCCCCCGATTCCGTAGGCAAATATATTTTGTTGACAGCTGTTGAGCAAACTCCTCTGAGTTTAATTTCGTGAGAATTACATTGAATACGTAACAGAAGAATGCTGGTTTATTCATAGCTTAACAGCTTTCAAGGGCTAAATCACAGCAAATACCGCATCTTTATTATAAGGCAGTATAGCTTGCTGAATCTGTTCATAACTATTCGCCTTCTAAATTTGCGTTTCACGAGAACCGACAATGCATTTCCTCTAACTCGGCTTCCATAAAAGAAGCAACAATGGATATATATATTTAGTTGAATTCCATCGGCAAAATCCGGCCCCTGCAAATATGTGGTTTTGTGTCAAATTAAGATGATTACACTAACGATTAACAGTTTAAAACTTCTAACTTCTAACCATCTCATCCAAATTTCATCATCTATAGTTCACACTTTGCCTTCTTCTCTTCTGTTTCGAATCAGGAGATGGTTAACCCTTTGGAGACTGATTGCATTCATCTCTATGCAAATATGATTTATTAACGTACAATTGAATGCTATTATATTTCGTATAATGATTTCGTTTTATCCTGAATGGATGGACACCTATGGATTCTGTAGTACGTTTAACCCTTTGAACTCAACATGATATTTGTTCGTGTGTAAATGGTCTTGGAGCATTGTAAATCAATTTCAACGTTACATTGTAGCTAATGATTCTTTGTCTCCTTTCTAAACGAATCTCTCTCTCTTTCTCTCTCTCTGTTTCTGTCTCTGTCTCTGTCTATTTCTCTCTCTGTCTCTCTCTATCTTCTGTCTTCTCCCTTCTTTCATCTCTTTCTCTTTATTGCAATTTGTTTCTTTTCTATCATCCGGCAGTCTATTTAACTCCTTCAGCTAAATAGACTACGGGGAATTACATAAATATATATATAAATATATATGTGTGTGTGTATATATATGTATATATATGTATGTATGTATATATATATTTGTATATATATATATGTATGTACATATATATGTATATATATATGTGTGTATATATGTATGTATATAAATCTATGTATATATATATATATTTATATGTATATATGTAGACATGCACGTACACACACACACACACACACATATATATATATATATATATATATATAACGTGTATAAACATCCAGAATGCACATATATGTGTATACATATATATATATATATGTGTGTGTGTGTGTATATAAATTTATACTCCTATCAATACATATATTGACGTGTACGTGCATATATGTGTATATGTGTATATATATATATACCCATACATGCACACAAACACACTTACACACACTCCCCGTAGTCTATTTAGTTCATTGACTCCTCTAAATTCCATCTTAATGTAAATGAGATTGCATTATTCAGGTTCAGAATAACATTATAACATTATATTACAGTTAATGTACCGTCCATTGTTTCCATGACCTACCATAATCTCCGCCATATTCAAAAGACTCTTTTCATGAAATACCTTAGAAAATTGTTTGATGGTTCAGTGTAGTAATATCTGGGAAATTCTATCGTCGGAGGAATCTATTCTGTCATTCCGGAATAGTTACACTGGTTAAGAAATATTTAAGCACGTCTTAGAAAAATATTTGATCTGAAAAGGCTTATCTTTTTTCCTTTTTTATGTTCAAGGAAAATATTGATGCCAGGTAACTGTTTATTGACGAATCAAAGAGAGAGATTTTACATGGTGTCAGTACAGCTAATGCTCTCCAATACTTCCTGAAGAGATATACCTTTCATCTTTACTATTTATCTTTGATTCATGTTGATCATTGGAGAACGGCCATGTTGTGGCAATATTTCAAAGAGCTTATTTGAACAAATTCGAATTCTATGTTTTTTTCTTCTTATTGTGTCTCACCGTTGTAGGGATATAAAAAACCAACACCGATTGTCAATCGCTAGGCATACGGATACAAACACACACACACACCACACACACACACACACACACACACACTCACACACACACACACACACTCACACAACACACACACACAATCACATTCCACACTACATATGTATGTATTTGTGTGTATGTATGCATGTATGTATGTATGTATGTATATATTATGTATTTGTGTGCATGCATGCATGGTGGGCAGATAGACAATTTTTGTGAACCAAATTCACAGACAAAAAAGGTGATCAGACCGCAATTAAATTAGATGAGCATTACCTAAAGCAGGACCGAAACCGAAACCACGAGATTACGAGATGAAGTTGTTAACGACAGAGCTATATAAAGATCAGGCGCTGATGTGACTGTGTGGTAGAAATTTCCTTCGTCTCCACATGCTTCTGGATTTAGTCTCACAACGTGGCACCTCGGGCTAGTGCCTCCTACTATAGCCTCGAGTCGACTAGATCTTTGTGAGTGGACAGATACACGGAAACTTAAAAAAGCTCCTGAACGGGACGACACCGCATAGTGACAAAAATGCGAGCAACGTCATCGCGCTTCAGGACCAGTTACTGCAATAGCCTGGGTTTCAGGGGCCCACAGATTTTTAATATTCTCCCAAAGAACCTTAGGAACACGCACAAAGTAGATGTAGGGTTTTTTTAATCAAAGCTGGACCTCTTCCTGTCGAGAGTCCCAGATGAACCTACCTCACGGCAAGAGGTGCAAATGAGGGCAGCTGCATCAAACTCCATTCTTCACCAAGTGCCACTTATTTAAGGTGGCTCTCAGTAATAACAGTGTAGCGAAACGGCGGTGCATCAGTATGGCCACATCTCTGAGCTGAAACTAGAGAGAAAAAAAAAAAATAATATATATATATATATATATGTGTGTGTGTGTGTGTGTGTGTGTGTGTGTGTGTGTGTGTGTGTGTGTGTGTGTGTGTCTTCATGCATGTGTTTGTCCTCCATCACCACTTGACAACCGGTGTCGGTGTGTTTACTTGAACCTATTTCTTTACTACCCACAAGGGGCTAAACACAGAGAGGACAAACAAAGACAGACAAACAGATTAAGTCGATTATATCGACTCCAGTGCGTAGCTGGTACTTAGTTTATCGACCCCGAAAGGATGAAAGGCAAAGTCGACCTGGGCGGAATTTGAACTCAGAACGTAACGGCAGACGAAATACAGCTACGCATTTCGTGCTAACGTTCCTGCCAGCTCGCCGCCTTTATTTGTTTACTTGAACCGATTCGTTAAACTACAATTTTTCAAGGCAGTGCTCCAGCACAGCCGCACCGCAGTCTAATGTCTGAAACAGCTACAAGATAAAAGATACAAGACTTTTTATCGTTTTGTGATTCCCGCATATAAAACTGAAATAATATATATCTAAATAAGTATGAACTTCATTGTCCAGCCGACTATAAACTCCAATCTTCATGAACGAACATGTGACTTTTATGTAACTACAAGAAACAATAGGTGATGGCTTCTTCACAATTAGATAATTTGGAGTATTTTAATGACTTAAATAATCTAACTTCTATTTTATAACTTCACAAGTTTTCTTTACTTCTTGAATCCGAACCGTTTTTATGTTCTTAAACGTTTCTCTATTAAAATAATGGTTATTTTATATTATGAATGAATTAACAGTTGATATCTGTAATGTAAAAAAATTATTATATTTGGCGCTAATTTTTAGGACTAAGTAAGAATGGCTAGTTGAGAACTCTGAAGATAACGGTTTAATCCCACCGCACTGCAACTGGGTGAGTGTCTTTTGCTGTAGCCCTGGGTTGACGAATACTTTGTAAGTGAATTTGTAGACGGATGTATAAATATATATATGTATATATATATGTGTGTATGTATGTGTGTATATGGGTGTGTATATGTATGTGTATTTGTTTGTACGTGTATATATATATATATAAATACATACATATATATATATATATCATTCATATATATATATATATTATATATATATATATATATATATAAATATGTATATGTATAAATATATATATATATATTTATTTATCTGTAAATATAATACGAATTCCTCTATTTACATAATATTCAGGCCTCTTTCTTTCTTTTGTTATCTTACCATTTTTACCAATATATATTCATTTATATATTTACTCTGCAAAACCCTAATTGTTTTTGCATGCTATATCTTGCCCACAACAAACTTGTAAACAGTCGCCTAGATATATACCATTACTAATCATAAACAGTATTATTCAGTCTGCAGTGATTATTCAAAAAACTATCTAAGGGTATATTTTTCTGCCTCTGAAGAGATTATTAGCGGTTCGGCATAAGAGACAGATAGAATAAGTGCTAGGCTTACAAAGAATAAGTCCTGGGGTCGATTTGATTCGACTAAGGGCGGTGCTCCAGCATGGCCGCAGTTAAATGACTGAAACAAGTAAAAAAAATAAACGAATAAAGATGATAATAATTTGCAATAGAATCCATGGTTCTTTGCTTATTGAATAAAAATATCTGCTCTTAAGTGCTTCTGGTTACATGTAACTGTGTACAAACTGTCGCATGGTCGGTTGATCGGTGACTAAACTGGCAACCCCACCAAGCTTGCTGCGTATGGAGGGTGATTTATTGGCATCCTGCGGGACGAAAAATAAAACCCGTCCGAGCGCGGAGGAATTCAAAGGAGTAAGCAACCTTCAAATGTGTGAAGGCGCGTGGCCTGGTGGTTGGCGTGTAATACGCCAACCACCGGGGCAAGATCACAAGATCACGATTTCGATTCCCAGACCAGCTGTGCATAGTATTCTTGAGAAGTGTACTTTATTTCACGTTGATTCATTCCACTCAGATGTGAACAGGTAGCCTTGTGACGGATTGGCATACGAGACTAAGATGATGACTCAGAAAATGACACGAACCGAGATCTCGCGAGCCATGCTTTATATTTAACAACCGAAAGGATGAATAGTACAACCCGCACTGTAAATGCCGACAGGATGCGTTTAGTTGATCAACCACAACGAGGGGTAGTGGCATTGATGACAACGACAACGACGACGACGATGATGAGGAAAATCCCTTCCTGGTCAACTGCGCTTTCATCTCCTGAGGGTCGATTCGATAAGATATTATAAAAACCAAAGTTGAAATTGCTAGGATTTGGACTAGTGTCAATTCCATCGGGTAATCCTCTCCTCAATAATTTCAGACACATAACTATATTAGAAGAAAAATTAGTATTTAAAATTATTTGTATTTAGCATATAATCATGCAAATTATTTATTGTCTAATATATCAGCCATTTTGTTTTCCATTGCGATGATTAGATTTTAATCTTTTAATGATTGCTTTACGTAATATGATTATTTAATTATTTTTTCATCATTTATGAGTAGTAAATAAATAATTCATCGTTTTGTAAATTATTATTTCATCCGTACACCACAACATTGTAACCGAATATGACGCAAAGAGCATCAGTATCACGAGTGATCGAAATCTCATAAACACTACAAACGTTAGATCTGGCAATGAATTTGCATATTTGCATTGATATCTCGCAAAAATTAATAATAAAACAAAACAAAAAAACAACAACTGTAAAGATATGTATAGAAGGCTTATATCGATAAACCCACATTTTTAAGGCAAGCGTTTCCAAAAGGAACTGATTGTAACCTCGAAATGAAATACAGGAATCCATCCTCTGTCAATGGCTACGTGCGTTCACCCTTATCTTAATCTCTGTTTTACCCAAGTGTCATGGAGAGAGAACTTCAGAAAAGGACTGGAATATTTTAAAACTGTGATAGATTAAAATTGCATCCGTTTTCTAGTCGTTGTTGCTGTTGCTACTGTTGTCCTTTTCTAATATCTGGGCAGCACTGATCAACTGCTGAAGCCGATTTATGATCAAAGGAATTCCATCTCTATTAATTAGGTCTTTTTAGGGATATGCAAGGCATATATTATCTCATGTGGAGGCGCAATGGC
>NC_043014.1:41739923-41749923 GCF_006345805.1 Octopus sinensis
TGATGATGGTGGTGGTTTGTGCTGCTGGAAATGATGACGACGATGATGATGATGATGATGATGATGATGGTGATGTTGATGGAGAGGACAAAGTAGTAGTAGTAGTAGTAGTAGTAGTAGTAGTAGCAGCAGCAGCAGTGGTAGTAGTAATAGTAGCAGCAGCAGTAGTAGTAGTAGTAGAATAAGAAAGCAAACGAAAGAAAGTTTAAAGTGACTCCTTTGGGAGATAAATTTCTGACAGTGTTATCGGCATTATATTTTGGAATGTTTGTTTGTCAATAAAATGTCTCATTAAAAAAGGAACTGGAAGCGGTGTGTGTGTGTTGGGGGTGAAATTTAAAGGAAAAACAAAAGCGGGTGAGGGGGGTATTCATAGAAATATAATCGGCGAGAAAATACAGCAGTTGAAACAATGTTAAAGGAACCAGACAGTACCAGCAATGAGGTTTAAGAGAAATAACTATTTGTTTTTGGTGGGGTTTTTTATTTTTTAATTCGTTATTTATTGTCTTTTATTTTTTCTCTGTTTTTTTTTTAGCAAATTTTAATTTACGAGAATCGTATGGCATTATGTTCTACTTAATCTCTTGTAACTATTTGTCGTTTTTTTGTATGTATGTATGTATGTATGTATGTATGTATGTATGTATGTATGTATGTATGCATGTATGTATGCATGTATGCATGTATGTATGTATGCATGTATGTATTTATGTATGTATGCATGTATGCGTTTATGTATGCATGTATGTATGTACGCATGCGTGTATGTATGCATGTATGCGTGCATGTATGTATGCGTGTATGTATATATGCATGTATGTATATATGTATCTATCTATGTATGGCTGTATATATATATATATATATATATATATATATGTTAATAAAATAGAACATATGCATATATATAAACATATATGTACGTACCTACCTCTACATGTACATATACACGCATATATGTGTACAGGACACCAAAAAGACGTCGAACACATAGAGAGACGAAACACATAGACACAAACCAAGGAACAAGACAAGCAAAAAAAAAAAAAGAGAGATACAGGACAATAAGCACAACGGAAAATCCCCTTCTTCAGTCGCTAAGATTTCATCTACTAAACGTTTCGAAGGATAAAAGCGAGACGTATACTTCGAAGAAAACTTCCTTCCCGCGAAAAGCAAATCAATTAAAATTCTGAGATCTTTTCGCAGAGGGGTAAAAAAAAGCAAGACGGTAACGACAGTACAAACATATAAACAGTAAAAAATATATATAAACAGTGGAAAAATAAATATATAACAGTGAGAGACAGGACAAGGAGAACAAGATAAGAAGGGCTGTTAACGCCAGACGAAAAAAGTATTGCAAACGCTGGATTATCGTGGACGACGAGAGAGAGAAAAATTGTCGACCAGTAGCCTTACAAGGCGGGCGAGAAAAGACAGGATAGCAGTTACGACGGAAGTATCGTCGCAGATGGACGACGGGAATGGGGGAGGAGGAGCAAGAGGAAGAGAGAGAAGAAGGGGAATGGTGCGAGGAGACCATGAAGAATGGTGAAAGGGAGAGAGAGAATGAAGAATGAGAGAGAGAGGAAGAGACAAGTTAAGTGAGGGAAAAAAGACGAAAAAGGGAATGGGAGAGAAAGAAAGAAAGATGCAGAGTCGCGTGAGAGTTAATATCAAGGCTAACTTGATAAACAGAACAATCTTACTTAATAGGGTGCGTGCGTTTAGTCGTATAATATGTTAATAAAATAGAACATATGCATATATATAAACATATATGTACGTACCTACCTCTACATGTACATATACACATATATATATATATGGAGAGAGAAAGAGGGAGAGAGAGAGACAGAGAAAGAGACAGACAGACAGACAGACAGATAGATAGAAAGAAAGAAAGATAGATAGGTAGATAGACAGACAATTACGCAGACAGACACACATATAGATAGATAGATAAATAGATAGATAGATAGATAGATAGATAGATAGATAGATAGATAGATAGATAGATAGATAGATAGATAGATAGATAGATAGATAGATAGATAGATAGATAGATAGATAGATAGATAGATAGATAGACAGATATGTATACATATACCTATACGAAATAAATGCACATACCAAAACAAATGTATTTCTTATCTATCTATCTATCTATCTATCTATCTATCTATCTATCTATCTATCTATCTATCTATCTATTATCTATCTATCTTTCCATCTATCTATCCACTCCGCTCTCAGTATTTCTATGTGAGCGCGTCTGTGCATGTCTTCCTAGAATCCTTGTCCATTTTGCGTGCATAGATTCGAATATATAAAAACTTCAAATAAATTTTTCAGTGCACACGCGCGCACACCCACGCACACACAAACATGTACTCATATGCATGTTCTTGTATATGTATGTGTTTATGTAAGTTTTCATAAATACACACACAGATACTCCCACTCATAATCACAGGCTCATACTAACACACACACACACGTGGTTGTGTACATGTTTTCAAATATATCTAAAGAAAGGCATCCGAAACTTTATCCGCCATTCTCTAAGGAACTATTTTAGCGGTTTAACATGAATTTAATTTTATTGCAGTTGTAATCACGATCGTCATTGTTCAAATTATTACGTGACATACATACGTCCATGGCAAATGCAAACACACTCACAGTTGCATCACGAACAGCCAAACACACACGCATACACATATACATACGTACACAAACGCACAAATGCACATACATACACGCGAAGACACATACATACGCGCAAAGACACGCATACTCTCAGATGTTTAAAAAATGTATTTAACTTGTGTGTGTTCTAGTTTGTAGAATATGTTTAACATTGAAGAAATATTTATGTGGATAAGGAATTTTATTGGGGATTAAATAAGGAAGGAAATAGAATGAGATTGTTGTCAGGGTAAAATTGGAGAAGCAGTGTGTGGAATAGTTTTATATGCAGCATTGGTCGAGTCCGGACCCTGATCACAAACTCTTATATTTCACTTACAATAATATCAAAACAGCGTTTTTCTGAATTTTAGATTTGCAATATTTGGATCGTGTATAGCAGAAATTTGAGTAAAGAAATTTTACTTCCGAAAGAAGTGACATCAACTAATAAAGAGTCCCCGAACAGATTAGCTGACTCAACTAAGGAACAATACATAAACTTATTCACCCTAGGGATACAAGAATATCAAGACTTCAGTTAAGCGCGTAAGACACAAATGTTTCGCAATGAATGAACATTCGGAGAAAAATTACAGAAACAGGAAACAAAACTAAATACACACTCATAATTATATCATACTGCAAAAAAATAAAAGCAGAAAAGAAAAGAAAAATTAGAAAGTTTCTCAACAAAACGAAACCCGATATTTTGCAAGACATTATTAATGTAAGCATAAAAGTTGTAAACTTCATGACTCAGACTGTTGCACCGAACATAGAAGTATGACAATTTCCATCGGGTGAGTTTGTGTTCACAACAAGGAAGTTCATTGCAGTTTACAGAGCTGACGAAACAATATTATATAGAAAAGCGTTAGTCTACATCACTACAGAAGCCTGTAGTGAAAGCAATAGAGATATACACTGATATACGTTTGGAAGATCCTGTTGGGGTTGGTATCAAACTCTGGGATGCTAGCAATACTAGCATCAGAACTGGACATCACTGCACAGCTTCAAAGGTTCCAACCATCCCGTCGAGAGTGAGGGCCTTATACTGTAATAGCTTCGGCTTGAAGGGTCTACGGCTATTTCATATCTTGCCAAAACACCTGAGAGATCTTCATGGAGCAGTGGTAGATGTTTTCAAGAAACAGCTTGAATTCCTGCTGTCAAAAGTGCCAGATAAATCTACATCACGGCAACAAACTCAAAAAAAGGGACAATATTGAACTCACTTCTTCACCAAAAGCCAAACACAAAAGAATTGTTCTTGAAAAGGTGATAATACTGGCGGTGCCCCAGCATGGCCACATTTTTGGGGCTGAAATGCATAAAATAATATAAAAGAATAGAATAAAAGGATGCATGTATACATACATATATATGTGTGATTGTGTCTGTGTGTGTGCGCGCGTGTGTATAAAAACGGGCCACGAGCTGGCAGAAACATTAGCACGCCGGGCGAAATGCTGAGCAGTATTTCGTCTGCCGCTACGTTCTGAGTTCAAATTCCGCCGAGGTCGACTTTGCCTTTCATCCTTTCGGGGTCGATTAAATAAGTACCAGTTACGCACTGGGGTCGATATAATCGACTTAATCCGTTTGTCTCTCCTTGTTCGTCCTCTCTGTGTTTGGCCCCTTGTGGGTAGTAAAGAAATCGGTATTTTGTTCAGGCCGAATAAACGAAATATTTTTTTTTTAACGAACAAAAGTTTATTTATACACAAACACATATAGACATGGAAGTATTTTCCGTTTTTCTGCGTTGTCCACATATTTAGAAATCCATGTCAGTACACATCTTGCTATCAGCGTGTTCCTTTTTCTTGTTCTTCAATCAATTTCCAAGTGTAATTTTAACTCTGTCCACGAGAATGAGTTAACGTTCTACATGCATACACACATATGCATACACCCCTTCTTCCTTTCCTTCTCTCATTCCTTCTTTCTTTCTTTCTTTCTCTTCTCACTTTCTTTCTCGTTCTTCTGTGTCCCTCTCTGCAACTCCTTTCCTTTCGATTCCTCTGTACATCTATCATTCTCACATTCTCCATTAACTAAAAGCAACAAACACTTAAAATACAGCTTGCTCTCAACAAATACCGAAACGAAGCAAATTGAATTTCCAGCAAATATTTAATTTTTCACAGGAACAAGCTGAAATAATATTGATGCGTTTAGATAATCGATTAGTGGCGAAGGTTCATTTTCAATAAGTCTTCAGTTTGTGCCAAAAATGTGAATGCTTCATTCGTTCAAGTAGGTTAAATTCTACGAAATATCTTGATGTAGGATTTTTGTTTATTTTCATTCTCTTCATTATTTTCAGTTGCAGACATTACTCTAATGAGGGACCAATTTGTAAACCGAAATCAATTTACTTGGAGCAAGAACACGAAGAGTTGCTTCTATTTTTATTTATACTAAAGCAACTACAGAAATCAAAAGAATGTTTCTCTTTATTGCATCCGGAGTTTATATATATATATATATATATATATATTATATATATATATATATATATATACACACATGAATGTATAAAAACACTATGCCTTAGGGTGTTTGGGAATTACCTTAGTTCGTTTACGTATGTAAGTAAATGAAGTTGGACATTTATAAAAAGATGCGTTAGGAGACCTAGCAAGGAGCTTTATTTTTCTTTTTTTTAATATCTTGTTTTAACTTGACTACCTCCAGAGTATCTCGTATCAATTTTCTTGTTTTCCTAGCATTATCTGACTGGCAAACTTCAATAGAATATAGAGCGAATGTCTCTACACCGCATCATCTGTATAAAACGAGCTAGTCCAAACGGTGATTTACTTAATAAGAAATAAGAAAACGTTGCTGCCCGAAAAGTATTTGGTCATTGGACACATTAGTGCTTTGTTGTTGAGCGATGTGGCTATAAGCAATGTGATTCATCGTAAATGTTTCACCCTGCGTAATTGGAATGCAAAGTGGAGAGGAATACTATTGACAACGATGAAATCTATAACAGCAACAGGTTATAAATAATCAAAATACTAAACTTGTAAAAGAAATAGAAGTAGTAACATAATTTAATAAGTTCCGTCTGCATGTAATTGTAATATCATTATGGCAGAGAATACCGCATTCCAAGAGATACTCGAAGAACAGTTTTCCTTTTTCTTTTAATTTTTTTTTTTCAGACTAATAGTTAGACTTGATCGGAATAGCAGCTGAATCTCCTTGAAACGAAACCCAACTATCTTCCGTATACTTTCCCTCACGTAGCTTGCCACTGTATCTATCATTAAATTAATCAGTCAACATATCTACCTACTTGAAAGGCAGCGACCTGGCTGAATCGTTAGCTCGCCGGCCAAAATGCTGCGCGGCATTTCGTCCGATTTGATGTTCTAAAGTTCAAATTCTGCCGAAGTCGACTCACTGTTCATCTTTATGGGGTCGAGCAAATAAATAGCATTGGTGTCGATATAATCGACATACTCTCTGCGGAACTTTTCGGTTTGAACGGCAGTTTTTAACATAATTTCTAGGTAACTAAAAAATTTTAAACTTCGTATACTGGTAGAATGTGTTTATAAAACATCTTTTTCTCTTGGCTTTATTGAGAAAATTCTATAGTTTGTAAGATATTTGTTGTTGTTTTTTTCTTCAATTTCTGTAATTTCAACCAATCACTGACGTCCATTGAGGTAAACAATATTCTGTGCCGTATGAATATGTCCCTCGTTTAAGAAACAGATTGGGTTTTTTACATTTGTGAAGAAAAAAAGATACCCTTCCCCCCACCCCTAACCCTAACCCTAACTCTAACCCTAACTAACCCTAACCCTAACTCTAACCCTAACTAACCCTAACCCTAAAATAGATTGAAATGCAATTGATCGATACTGGGGTCATAATTATGGGTGATAATTTCATATGACACCGCTAGAAAAACTGCCGTTCAAACCAAAAAGATCCCTCTCTGCCACAAAATAACTGGCCTTGTACCAAAATTTGAAATCAGTATGATATAGGCAGTACGTGAGAATCTACATTAAGCGCATAAGTAACGGCGAAGTTATACAACTAATGTGTTTCATTACATGTTCGAGTCAACTGTCATCAATTCTTCGCAGAGAAAGTTCACCGTCATTAGTTCTCTGAAGGGAAAGTTTACCGCATCAGTTCACAACAGGATAAGTTCACCGTCGTCAATTCACTGTTTTCTTATCTTTTTCAATAAAGTAAATACATTGTATATATTCCCACGGTAAACTTTTTCGTGGTAAATTGGTGGCGGCTCGCCACCTTTAAAATATTCTTTTCTACTCTAAGCAAAACCATTAAATTTTGGGGGAGGAGGGCCAATCGATAAGATCGACCCCAGTACACAGCTGATATTTAATTTATCGACCCTGAAAGGATGAAAGGCAAAGTCGACCTCGGGGGAATTTGAACTACCTATGTAATATTATGTGAAGCAAGGAGTGATTTAATGAATATAAGATTTTATTATCAGTTCGGATATATTTAGTTCAGGAAGTAACATCACATATAATAAACTGACATCTAGTCGCCAGATATATTTATCTATGGAATCATATGAAACCATAACTCAATCTACAAGACTAAGATTGTGTTGAGACTAAGAAAAATGGTAATTATACCAGTGAGAATAATATGCGGTGCGATGGACCATATAGATAAACTGGAGATATGAAACGCCAAACTTATATTTTACATGAACCAACAGTGATACCAAAAATATAAATGAGAAATCCTAGATCCAAACACTCCGTTATACAATACCTCCGTCTAATTAAGAACAATAACGAATACTCTGAAATACAGGTATAAATCTTGTGGGCTGAAGCGTTACAATGTAGAAACCTAGCACCCTCGGGTTTATATCTATGTACCGGTTAAATGGGGAGGAAAAAATTAAACTAGAAAAGAACATCACAGATACGGTTCCTCTTGATTTATTGTTTGTGGCGTGCGCCCCAGAAAAGTGTTATGAATTGTGAGCTTCTGGATATTACAGCTATCTTATGCGCTTATGTTGTGAGGGCGCGTGGCTTAGTGGTTAGGGCATTCGGCTCATGATCGTAAGGTTGTGAGTTCGATTCTCGGCGACGCGTTGTGTCCTTGAGCAAGACACTTTATTTCACGTTGCTCCAGTCCACTCAGCTGGCAAAAATGAGTTGTACTTGTATTTCAAAGTGTCAGCCTTGTCACTCTCTGTGTCACGCTGATTATCCCCGAGAACTACGTTAAGGGTACACGTGTCTGTGGAATGCTCAGCCATTTGCACGTTAATTTCACGAGCAAGCTGTTCCGTTGATCGTATCAGCTTGGACCCTCGTCGTCGTAACCGGCGGAGTCTTTTTTTTTAATGCGCTTATGTTACTTATGCTTGTCTGTGTTAAATTGGTAAGATGGTATTTTTGAGCTGCTGATGTACAAATGATAAGGCGTTGTGATATGGATGTTGCAGCTATTTTTACGTATAATTAGAAGCATGTCTATATTAAATGTTTCAAACAGTATTTTTAAATTGCTGATGCAAAATTGCCCTGGTTTGTTGAAGATGTGTTTTGATGCTTTCTTTTTTGAACCTGTGTGATTTAAAGCCGTTTCCTCGCCAAACTGTGTCCTTAAAAGACCGAGCAGTCCATCATTTTTGATATTTCTATTTTATTCCATCGGGACAAAGTAGAAATGATTGTTTGTACAAATGCAGCACCCGTGTTTGTTCTAAATGTGCTACAGTTTCGTTTTGGTTTCTTTACGAATTTTTCACAGTTGTGTACATTTAAGAGGCATTCTGTACAATTTTTGACATATTTTTATCCAGGCGGCGAGCTGGCAGAAACGTTAGCACGCCGGGCAAAATGCTCAGCGGTATTTCGTCTGCCGTCGACTTTGCCTTTCATCCTTTCGGGGTCGATAAATTAAGTACCAGTTACGCACTGGGGTCGATGTAATCGACTTAATCCGTATGTCTGTCCTTGTTTGTCCCCTCTATGTTTAGCCCCTTCTAGGTAATAAAGAAATAGATATTTCGCTTATCGTTATGTTCTGAGTTCAAGTTCCGCCGACGTCGACTTTGCCTTTCATCCTTTCGGGGTCGATAAATTAAGTACGAGTTACGCACTGGGGTCGATATAGTCGATTTAATCCGCCTGTCTATCCTTGTTTGTCCCCTCTATGTTTAGCCCCTTGTGGGTAATAAGGAAATAGATATTTTACTTGTTATGTTCTGAGTTCAAATTTCGCCGAGGTCAACTTTGCCTTTCATCATTTCGGGGTCGATAAATTAAATACCAGTTACGTACTGGTGTCGATATAATCGACTTCCCCTCCCCAGAAATTTTGGGTCTTGTGCTAAGAGTAGAAAAGGATGCATATTTTATCGACTTCGGCATATATTCACCGGGATTTGAACAGAAATTTTAAATTTTTGCTACTGAACATTGACTTGGTATTTTGCTCTTCCCTCTATTTATCTTACCGCTTATTACTTATGATTGTTTACCCTCGGAGCAGCTTGGGACTGCCGTTTTCGTGGTGTTAAAATATGGTAACTCGAGTAATAAGAGGATTTAAAATATATGCAAATGTGAATTTATGGAAGTAACAATTATTTTCAGTTAAATTTTTAAAGCTCTTCTTTTTCTCATTGTTGCACGAGGAGAGTTATGACAGAGAAATCTCTTGAAATTCATAAAATTTGCAACATCAACTGCACATGTTCCACCTAGGCGGCGCTAGGAATAATCGATAGCAAAGTACAAAAAAAAAAAGGGAAATAAAATAAAAACAAAAAAAAACAACTGTAGAAACTACAGAAGTGAGGAAGTAATTTTAGGATTGCCGGAAGAGTTATTATCACTTAGCTTGATATTAATTTATTTTTATGCGATAAATAGCATTTTGCATTTTTTTGGGGTTTTTTTTTCTTGTATTTTAAAAAAAAGACTTTTTTTTAGTTAATTAAAATTTCATTATTTGTCAAGTTTACTTTTCTGTTTGCGAAAAAGAGAAAATAAACAAAGAAGATACAGCAACCGAAATATTCGTAAATGATACGAAAATAAAGCGAGAAAGAAGAGGGGAAAGAAAAAGAAAATTGTACTTACTGACTAAAGTATAAGGTAATTAATTATTTTACAATCACAAGCTACTACTTCTACGCAGTTTGTGCTCAGTTCTCAGTTCTTCTTCTGTTCTGTCTGAAATCGATTCCATCCTGGTAACATCTGAACCAACATAAACAAAACAATTTCAAATTATTTTACTTTTTTCTAGAACATTT
>NC_043014.1:41754923-41767423 GCF_006345805.1 Octopus sinensis
GTTGATGATCTAATTAACGCTTGTCAGTTTTGCCTTTACATTTTCCGCTTTTCTCGCAACCACCTTGTATATATTACCAATCATCTCCTGAAGAGGGCAGCCTGACATACTGTGATACCTCCTGGCCAGTGGTTGCATACTCATTAACGTTTTTCATAAATCCCCTGCAAATTATTATTATTAAATAACTTTTGGCTTCCGGAAATAGAAATCGAGATACAACATTGCAAAATTTCTTTCTATATCAATTTTTTCATTTATTTCTATTCTCTATTAATCGTACTCCATGTATATACTTTCAAGAAATCTTTACAATTTCAAAGATTTATTACAAAAGCAAATAAATAGTTTAATTTGTGGAAATTATTGCTAAATGAGGAATAGATATTGGGATTTTTTGCCTCATTTAAAACGTCTCTATATGGGCGCCATCAAGACTAGCATTAGTCTTATGAACTGTGGCAATGGCATCATTGCCACTGTTCGTTGATGTCCCGTATCTGTTCGATACACGATGTCTTTAACATAACTCCATAGAAAATAGTTCAGATGAGTGATATCCGAGGAACGAGGTAGGCAGGGACACAACCGGCCTGGAAATGTCCCATCGAATCCACAGGTTTGGAAATGTTTAATTTAGGAACCAACGAACATGCAGTCCTTAATGTGGTGGTACACCATCTTGCTGGAAAATGGTTGTTGGTTGAAGATCATCCAGTTGTAGTACTACATATTCAGTCAATAGGTCATGGTAAACATTTTCAGAAATTGATCTCTCTGCAAAGAAAAATGATACAGTGATTCAACAGCACATCATCCACACCAGACATTCACCTTTCGTCTATCTCGTTGAAGTTCTCTAATCACATGGGAGTTTTCTGATCCCCGAGTCCTCCCTCACATTATATATAATGTGTGTTCAGTTTCCCCGTAACATGAAAGGTTGCCTCATCACTAAAATAAACTCGAATGCCGAACGCTGCATACAATTCTTTCCAGCACGATAACTGCAAATTCTTTTCGTCTTGGTTTATCATTCGGTGAAAGAGTTGCACTTTGTAAGTGTGCAATTACAAGTTGTTTTGTAGGACGTTGTGCACTGTTTCACATGATAACTGTCTGACAGGACTTTATATGTGAACTTGCAAAGTCTTATCTTATACGATCGATGTTTTCCGCAGATAATTTTGGTCGTCCACTGTCCCCTTTATACAACACTGTTCTTGTTTCCATAAATTTCTTGTGCCATGTACACATTGACGGTGGATGTCCTCCATACTTAATCCTGTAGTTTCTTTGGGTCTGCGTGTCCGATTTTGCTTCAATAAACCACAACATACATTGTGCCTTTATTTGAGGAGTAGTCATTTTTATAGGGTTTCATTTAACCGAACATTGTTCATCAACTGGGTACCTCAAAAATACAAATGCAATGCGGTTAGAACCTTTGATGACCACTGTATCCAAATCTTATAAATACATTCCATTAATTGCCTTTATAATAAATTTTTGAAATTGTAAAGAGATTTTATGGACACTCTGCATATATACATACAGAAATTAATATTTCAGCCATCTTTCTTTCTCTCTGTCAGAGCTTGTACCTCCGCGTTCACCAGCTCAAATTTTTCAGGCTTAGCAGCCCTTCCTGCTTGTTTTCACTGTCCTGTTTGTGTTACTAAATTTGACCCTCCGCAAAATCTCAAATTTTATTTAATTTGCTTTGTGGGGGCAATTGTTATGCCGAAAACGTATCTTGTCAATTACTCGAAATACGAAGTAGAAAAACAGCCGACAACTGATGTTGCTTGTTTTGTTTTCCTTTTGTTTCTTTCGATGTACGAATAAAAAGTTCGAATTCCATGTTTTCGTTTTTCATGTTGATTACGTTCTGTTGTGTCCTGTGCCCATATATTCATGTGTATATACATACATATATATGTACATAAATGTATGTATATGTATTTATATATTATTTTATTGTTTATATTATATATATATTATGGCGATTTGTTTCTGATTGCTGTTAACCAGTGCAGACGAAGAACGCCCTCTTTTTACCTCGATTCACAAATGAAGGTCAAACTTCTGAAATGTTGAATTTTTTCCCTCCTCTAAGTAATCAAAATTATCAATATTTGAAATATGTGTGAATCTGCTCCAATATCTCGCTTGATGCTAAATCAATTGTCTTTATCAGAGGGCATAGCTGATTTGAGGTGAAATCTCTATATTTGCATAGGATGTGAAAAACAAAACATCTCCTCTTCCCTTTTCTTCATCTTGTTCTTCTTCTTGTTATTCATTTTTGCTTTTTGTTGTTGTTGTTGTTCTCCTTCTTTTTCTTCAACTTTGTCTTTTTCTTCTTCTTTCCGTTATACACACACACACACACACACACACACACGCACGCATACATATGTGAGAAATATATATTCCTTATCTTTTACTTGTTTCAGTCATTGGAATGCGGCCATGCTTGAGCACCGCCTTGAAGAATTTAGTCGATATTTTGATATTCTACACATACCCAGTCACGACCCTCAAATTTATATCTGCAATCTGTTTAGGCAACGCAAACAATGCTTGCATGTTTATTCGGTGATTAGAATTCCATCTTGCTCACTAGAGCGTCACTCGTAAATTCGACAGTGCTCCTGATAATTTCAGCATCGTTGCCAGCTACTTAGTCTATGATATTGAAACGTTTTACACGTCTGGGTCGTATTGCATGCTGCGTACTGCCAGAGATATTTGGATTGGTAGCACAGTATCATTTCATTCATTCGGCCACCGGCTGTTTTTCCACTCTTTCTGCTATTTACGTACATACTTACGTTAGTACGTACCTGTGTACGTTCACATATCTGTATAAGTGCATGTGGTCGTTTGTCTATCTGTGCGTGATGGAGTGAGTAATGCAAACGCGCTGTGTGAGAGTGTAATAGGTGCTACTTGATTAATATATATTGAAACATAAAAAAATCGTGTGTGTCTTTCAAGTGTCTTTGAAGTCTGGTACTGTTACACATAATATTTTTTGTTTTTGCACATAGATCAATGAGGAATTTCACAGTGGCGTCAATCGCATGAAAATCAATAGTTAAGTTGTTATTAACTTATATGTTATAGTGAGAAATTAATAGGTATTTGAAAATGATATTGCAGTAAATAAAATATAACATCAGCTAAGCAACGAATACGATTTTAATTATTTCGGCAGTACATGGGTCAACACCAAACTTGTTTTAATATTAATAGTCCTTGTCAGTTTCGCATAGATATCAATATATTTGCCTAAGAAATGATGGGGGAACCAGTTATTAAATCTGCAATATTATACACCATCTCGCTTCAGTTTACTGTTCTTCCACGTGAAGATATTTAGCCGTTTATATTTATTTTACCATAATTTCATGGATGAAACTAATTTTATGCGCCCAGGATTTAAACGGTTTAAGAATACGAATTTTAGATGATGAACAGCGTAGCGTAAATTGTATATGACTCGAGGTTACAATCATGGTTTCAAATAAAAGTACAAGGCCAGTAATATAAGGAGAAATGTTAGTTGATAAACCAACCCTGGTACCTCGCTGGTACTGATTTTATTGAAGCCACTCTCTAAGGATGAATGAAAAAAATCAACTTCGCAGCATCTGAATTCAGAACTTAAAGAGCTGGAAGAAATATCTCTAACATGTTTCCCGACGTGATAATGGTTCTATTAGTTCTCTGCTCTAATGAAAGAAATAATAAAATTTCTAAATGCATTTGTATATGTGTTTTTGTAAGTGTTTGTGTGTGTGTGTGCTTTTGCGCGTGTGTTTGTGAGCACGTAAGTGTGTATTTAGTTTCTAAATGCTACATTTTGACTTCACTACACGCAATGATTTGTGGTCAACTCTCATGTCAAAATAATTAAAAATCGGAATATAGGAATGCCGTTTAAAAGAGAAGAAAAGAAGAATAGAAATGGGGAAATATGGGAGAGGTAATTGTGCGCTAATTGTAATTGAAAAGAAAATTTAACAAAAAAAACAAGACAAAAAAAATAATAGCAAACAAGAAACGTTCAACGTAGCAGCAAAAAGAAAGAAAATTTACTATTCGGAGCAATCTTTAAACAGAATTTATAGAAGAAAGGATTGACGCTGAAGACGTGATGGAATAGAGAAAATGAAGAATAATGAACCATTAAAAAAAACGTACGCAGGATAATCACAGAAGGGAGCGCAAAAGCGAATAAACATCAATATGCAAAGATTGATATTTATAGGGGAGGTTAATTGGGAATTGTTATGATGAGGGAGCATGCGTTGGAATTAAGGTGATCAAATATAGCCATCAAATTCAAAGAGAGATTAATTTAAGTATATTTCCATAAATCATTGTAACACCAGTTAATATTCGATTCATCGCATATTTTTCAAGAAATAAGTTTAGAGAACAAGTCAATGCCGTCTCTTCCAGGTTTTTCATTACTGTCGGGCATAAAAATAGAATTCAAATCATAAATCGAACATACTTAAAGATTCAAAGCGGGTGTCAGAAGCACATAAGTAGTTAAACCGAAATTCAAAAATATATAAGGATTTAATACTTAAACCCTTATTTACTTTCTATAGATTTTAAAACGTAACCTATTGTCCTCGTGAGAGGAATTCTATGCGGAAACTACGTAGAATCCCATTTAAAATAGACGAGTATATGTATGAAGCTACTACATCGTAGAAGAGCTATTTTTCGCCATCTTAAAATCTTACAAAACAGAAATTTTCTCTTCATTTATCCAATGAAGTGTCGAACTCCTTTGAAGTATTTAAAGATTTCGTCAAATATAAACATTCAAAATAGAAATCCCAAACAGCAAATAGTGGAAACTTAAAAGCTTGATGAAGATATTTGATGTCATGTTATAAACTGCAGGCTGAACGATTAGGAAGTTCTCTTCGCAAGCACAAAATCCTTAGGTTCCATCATTTTCTATAACCTCGAGACAACCCAGAGCTTGCGAGCTAAACTGGGTTGGCGGAGACTAGATAGAATTCCGAATGGTGGGTTGTATCGTTTGATGTTCACATGAGGACACTGGTTTCCTATGTTCAAAACCATTGCAATATTTCAAGTGATTATATTATGATCATAATGAAGGTGGCAAGGTGGAAGAATCGTTAACAGACCTGGGAAAATGCTTAGCGGCATTTTGTCCGCCTTCTCATTCGGAGTTCAAATTCCACCGCGATCGTCTTTGTCTTTCATCCTTTTGGAGTCGATAAAATAAGTACCACTATCCCCTTCTACCAAATTTCAGGCCGTGTGCCTGTAGTAGAAATTATGATCACAATGATCAATATATTAAATAGTTCATAAAGGGGGATAATCGATTTTGTTAGTGTGGCGTTTTTCTTACACTATTGAAGGATTATTTATTTAGACGACGCTAGTATACTCAACGTAATAAACCAAGAAATTTGAAATATTTAAATAAAATTGCACCTGTTTGGATGAGAAACTTATATAAAAATAGCTAGCGGAAGATGGCGTAGAAATGTTAATTGATTTCTATTAGTTGAATATTCAATGGAGTGAGAAATGATGACAAATATGGGAATTATTCAAACTCCTGAAGGAAGCAAAGTGTAAAATCTTAGAATAAATACAATACAGTAATCTCTCGTCTATCGCGGGTGTTAAATTCCAAAATCATCGCGATTGGTGAAAATCCGCGAAGTAGAAACAGTACTGTACTGTATATATTTTAAAATCATTTTTATAATTTGTATATATTTATATTATTATAAATGCAAAACAACACCACGGAGGAATCGACGCAAGCTTAATAAACTGCCATAGGTGAACCGCGATAGGTGAAATGCGATAGGTGAACCGCGATGTGGTGAGAGAGTTATGTGAATACATAATATTTTCAGTATGAACACTGGCGGGTTTAAAATATAAGAAGTATAACCTAGGAAAATATTACGCTGAAGTTACACTTTTATACAAGAGCACAATGACAGCTTACATTTTGATTTCAGACACTGAATTTAATCTGAACTGAAACTGTTTGAAATTTCGTTGGTTGCAAGTTCTCTGCTATCTCGTTGTTGTTTTCTGTTTCTGTTTTGTAAAATATAAGTGTGATGTATGGTGAGTTGATTGACTTCGGCTTCTTGACATCGGTCATTATTATTCAATTCCAGTGGGGGTGAGCGAGGTTGATATGGACATCTCTAGAAATAGATGCAAAGAGAATTTCAGAGTTTTCGTATGACTTTAAGGTGGCAAAAATTGCTTATATAGTGTCTTATAGTATCTTCCACATCAACACTTACGTATATTCATAGGGAATTCGTATCCCAAATTCCTTTTCAAAAGGAAATGTCGCGTTTTAAAATGTAGCTAACTGAGTCGTAAGTGCATCAGAACATGAGATTATATGGCTATAAACTAATCGTTTTAATCTCAGAGCTAAGACTATGAGTGGTTTTTCCAAAGGATTGCAAGCCAGTATTCTTTAAATGGTCATGAACGATGACATACATAATTTACCTTCGAAAGTGAATGTGATTATACATGAATATAATTTCAGCATACCTGTACATAAAACCAACCTTCATATTATTGAAAACACGATAATAATATATTCATACTGGCAATCAGCATCTTGAAATAAAAAAAATTCTAGACCTATAAATTACAAGTAAATTAATAAAAGAAATTTAATTGGAAGATCGATTGCAATTTATTATCAATATGTCCCATCTTGCTTTTCTCTTTGAAAACAAGATTTAAAAAAGATATTTTTAACCCACGAAAATGGTTCAAACAAAATTGTACGAACCATTTGGAAGATTCATTGTGATGACTGAGTCCACTAAGGGCAATCGCATTCTGTACTAGGCAAGTATGTCTTCAGGAGGCGCAGGAGTGGCTGTGAGGTAAGTAGCTTGCTTACCAACCACATGGTTCTGGGTTCAGTCCCACTGCGTGGCCCATTGGGCTAGTGTATTCTACTATAGCCTCGGGCCGACCAAAGCCTTGTGAGTGGGTTTGGTAGATGGAAACTGAAAGAAGCCCGTCGTATATATATGTACATATATATGTGTGTGTGTGTGTGTTTGTGTGTCTGTGTTTGTCCCCTCACCATCGCTTGACAACATATGTTGGTGTGCTTACGTCCCCGTAACTTAGCGGTTCGGCAAAAGAAACCGATAAAATAAGTAACAGACTTACAAAGAATAAGTCCTGGGGTCGATTTGCTCGACTAAAGGCGCTCCAGCATGGCCATAGTCAAATGACTGAAACAAGTAAAAGAGTAGGTTGGATTGTCCAAGGAGACTTGTTATGGAAAAAAAATTGCTGCAAATTATCATTCTTCATACTACCAATGTTGTTTAAAGGTAAAGCACTGCCTGGATTTAGCGCCAGTCTTGTCCCGGGTGAATTCCTTGGTTTTTGAACACTGCAATGTGTCAAGTAAATGTGGTTAGACACCTTTCCTCCCGCGATTTAATGATGCTACGAATCCATCAGCCTGAGCTTAAACTTTTATTTTATGGATCTCGGAAGGACGAATGTCAAGGTTAAATTCAGGAGGATTTCGACTGAACATAACGATCCAGGAAAAATCGAAGGGTATTTTGTGTAGTATTGCAACGATTCTGCTAATAACCTGCCCGATATAGTACTGTATATAAATAAGATATTCACTTCATTAAAACGTATTTAATTTGGATATAATCAAATCGTTTGAGTGTATCTAATTTTTGTTGGAAATTATAAAGTCATTATATGAAGAGATGAGGTTTGAAAAAATAATTAATAGATATGGTATCGATTCTTCGAGCCTTAAGGCGATTGCCCAACATTTTGTTACTTTTTCCAATGTAAAGCCGAAAAAAATGCTCACATACAAACACAAACACAACTAACACGTTTGTGTTTGTGCGTCTTAAATTGATTTTATAACATGCGATATTATAAACTGATTAAGCTGTACGAGAAAAAAATGTTTTCACTGTTTTGTGGTAATCACAACACCTCCTCTATCTTCAGGATTTTACATTTAACGTTATACACTGCATTATACGAATATGTTTTATAAATTTCTTACGCTGATATTTCTTCGTGTAACGTTTTAACGTTTCAAATATTTTTAACGATTCATGTTCTCAAAGTTTTTTATTTTTTCTAAACTGAATTTGCAATATCAATTAATTATTCCCTTGAAGTTTTCTTTAAAAATAAAATATTTCATTCATACAATTTTTATAAGAGGCGTAGGAAGACATCGAAATCAATATTTGTTTAAAATTTCATAAATCTTCTCCTATTCTCGTTTTTCAGCCGTTACTTCGTACGATATAATCCAAAATAACACAATTTGGCTGACGTACCATGAATATATGTACGCATTACTATTCACTGCAAAAGATATGCAATATGTTGATAATATGTCCCTAATTATATGCTGGGAAATAAATGTAGTCAGTTATATGTATATTTATATATATGTGCGTGTGTATGTATGTATGTGTGAGTGCGTTGTGCATGTGCATATATATATATATATATATAGTTAATTCAAACAAGAAAGCACAAAAAACACAGCAACGCAAGGACGTGGAACAAATATAGTATTATTGGACGCTCAGGAAAGAAGGTAAGAAGGTGGGTTTAACGTTTCGAGCGGAGCTCTTCGTCGGAAACATAGGAGAAGGAAAGATCCAGAGAAGGGAAGACAAAGGAAAAAAATCGCCAACGGTACACACGAGGTCACATATATATATATATGTGTGTGTATGTATATATATATATGCACACACATATATACATATATATATATATATATATATATTATATATATATATATATATATATATATATATATATATATATATATATATATATACAGATACACATACACATACATATATTTATGTATATATATATATACATTAGAAGAAATGAGGTACTCAGAAATCTGGATGGTTTTATATTTACAGATATATCATATAATATATAATAGCGCTTTCGTCCACTCTAGTGGAGTTTTCAAATTGAACTTTTGCAGGAATTTTGTCTCTTTTTATAGTATTATTGAGTGTGTAGGAGTGGGGAGAGATATAAGATAGTACAAGAGGGGAGGAAAGGGGAGAAAGTGAGAGAGAGCGCGTGCGTGTGTGTGAGCATGTGTGTGTGTGTGTGTTTGTATCTGAAAATTGTTTTAAAGAAAAAGAGAAGGCAATGAAGAAGGAGAGAAAGAAGCTGGTCAGGCTTTCAATAGTAAGTGAATCTTGGCTTTTAGAAATAGCAAACACAGCTGGACACTCCAAGGGGGACAAAATGTCACTTTTCAAAATATTGTCTGGATTTCCTTTTCATCATTGTTTTGTGAGAGAGGATGCATATCAGCTGATTACAATGCGGGGATATGTTAGCAAAAAGCTCCAGGAAGACTGCAGCAATGATAATCAAAGCAGTCTATCGTGAATCAACAACCGGATTACTAACTCTCATTTTGAACAAGATGTGGTTGCAATCTAGGAACAGGAAATAGCAACCAAACTCTTCTTGCACAAATGGGATAGAGAGATAGGACTAACACCAAAATGTGATAAACTATGCAGATTATGTGGAATTAACACCGAAGATATAACCCAAATCATAAGCAGTTGTCCAAAAAATGTCATCACATTATTATCTACAGATGAAACATGATGCTGTGGCTACGATACTGTATCATGAGATCGATCGGAAGAATAATACTCCTGAAGCCAAATAAATAATATCTAACAGTATGGTAGAAACCATGGCCACTCATATGAGAGTATTGGTGGATGTCCGAGTGAAAACCGTAGTAAAATGCCAACATAATAGACAATTCATAATGATTTGGGACAGAAAATTCAACCTATTAAAAATATATTTCTTTACTACCCACAAGGGACTAAACACAGAGGGGGCAAACAAGGACAAACGGATTAAGTCGATTACATCGACCCCATTGCGTAACTGGTACTTAGTTTATCGACCCCGAAAGGATGAAAGGCAAAGTCGACCTCGGCGGGTTACCTAGTGGGTGTCAACATAAAGCTATAACGATCAGCGAAAAAGGAAACACCGAAGCTTGACTAAATTTTCAGCTATTCTAAGCGGATCACAAGTCCAAATTTGCGCCTGTAATTATTGTGTCACTGGGATATGTAACAGACTGTCTAAGCATCAATCGTGAAAGCTAAAGCTTCTCAAAACCAGAAAGCAGAAAGATACTTAAAACATGAAAGATTCAAGCCACCACTGGAACTGTAAACATTTATGTAAAACTTTCCAGAAGTTTAGTACTTAAGTATATATACGCATGTCTAGACATGAAATTGTATGCATGAGAATACATACATAAAACAAAGCATAGAAATCTGCACATGCACTGGCTGCAAACATTGCATATATACACATAAAATGCATAAATATCTTGTTAATGTTTAAAATTCCAAAAGAAGGAAACTTGGATCTCGATTAGAACCAGCTCTTTCTCTCTTGGTAAGAAATCTAGAAATAGATCTGAATAACTAACGAGATAAATAAATAGAGAGAGAGAGAGAGAAAGAGAGATGTTTGTGTGTATATGTGAGAGTATGTACCTCTCTGACGTGGTGTTTGTCCCCCATCGATTCATCACGGTTCCTGGGATATTTATGCGCCTTCTAAGCCAGTCGTTCGGTCAACAGAGTAAGTACAAAGTATCAAAGAAATATTAGAGTAGATTTCTTCGACAAATCCCTTCACAGCGATACCACAGCATGGCCACTTTCCGATGAAGGAAATAAGTAAAAAAAAAAGGAAGAAATAAACATTACAAAACATACACACACACAAACATACACATATGGTTATGAGTATACTGACATGCACAGTTATTCATATACATACATAATTATATGAATAAATATATATACTTACATACATAATTATATATATATATATATATATATATTATATATATATATATATATATATATATATATATATATATATATATATACATAATTATTATATTATATATATATGAATAACTATCACTTTTCCATCTTCCTGGAGAGTGAAGACTTTAAACTTGGAATATAAATTAGAAAAGTTTTCAGCTTTCACGATAATTAGGTTCGTTTGTGCATATGATCAAGTGTTTTGTGTGTGAGAGGTGTTTATATATATATATGCGCATACAGTACTCACCAGGATCACCTGGATCGGCCAGGCGGCCTGGTGCCGAGTCAGCTCCGGTGGCCACAGCATTCACTCCACTGCCCTCGTGCTCTTGCCATTCTCGTCCACGTTGCTCCAAACATTTTGCTTAAATCATTTTCCAGCCTGGCTAAATGCCTCCTGCTCGCGCGGGGACCACTCGACAACTACACGGGTCCACCGGTTGTCTATGACCCTTGCAACATGACATGCCCACGTCGACGTCCTTCACTCCAGTTTTATCCCTGATCTCTTAGCAAGATTCCTAGCACCGAACGTGATCAGATGTTGAGAAGACAGGAGAGAGAAGAACAACATCTGCTTACGGCATACAGTAATACGAACCTGTTATATACTATTTCTCAGGCCAATTAAATACTCATTATGAAGATTGAAATTCGTTTGCTCATATGTGGAATAAAGGGTTTTATGCAGCCCACTAACCAGCGCTGTAGGCCTAAAGGCAAAGTCTAGTAACAGAGCCTTATAGTATTTCTTTATTGTCAGCAAGCCACAGCATACATGGTTTTACAGATCAGCTTTGAGCTCCGAGATCCGTGGTTGCTTCTCGCAACTGTTCATTGTACTTATGTCTAAACAGATCACATATTATAACTAGCCAAGTAATGATTCTACATTGAACATTATTGTTGAGTTATTCGAAGTCAAAATTTGTTGCATATATTGTTATTCATGACGCATAATTATTCCTGCCTTATTTCACTTATCAGTTGGAAATAAGAGCCAGTCTTAATAAACAAACGTCAATTGTTATTGTCTTAACCATTTACTGAAATAACTATTGTTCATTTAACAATATGGCGCCAGATCCGTTCGAATCGTTGTTGCGTATACATGATAACTAATTTTCGTAACAACTCCAATAATGTCATAGGCATGGTCAGTATATATGTATCTGGGATCGACGAGGGGAATCAGTTATTTAGGGATTTATCTAATCAGACTTCCAGCCGATTTCTTCTTTGATACAAATCCATTTTGAAAATAGAGGAAAATTATAAAGTTCCTTTTTTTCCTTTTCGATATGTTTTCAAGAAATATTACAAGACAGCACACATACATGCATGTATGCATGCATGAGGGCGTACATACATACATACATACATACATACCTACATACATACATGCATGTATGCATGCATGCGGGCATACATACATACATACATACTTAGATATATGCATACATATACACGTATATGTTTATATATATATATATATATGTGTGTGTG
>NC_043014.1:41772423-41787423 GCF_006345805.1 Octopus sinensis
TATGTGCAGATTTGCATGTTTTATGTATCTATTCTCATGCATAAGTTGCATATCTAGACAGGCTCATATATATTTAAATGATAAACTTCAGGAAAGTTTTACAGATTTTTACAGTTCTAGTGATGGACTGGATCTGTTGTTTTCGAATTAGCTTTTTCCTTTCTGGTTTTGAGAAGCCTAATTTCTCAAGATTGTTATTTAGGCAATGTGTTACATATCCCAGGGCTCCCAATAATTACAGGTATAAACCTAAACTTATAGTCTGGATAGAGTAACCGCAGACTTCTAAATAGTTCAACATAGGTGTTCTCTTTTTCACTGATATATGTATGTATGTATGTATGTATGTTCGTCATAATCGTCAGTGTTTTAAGCTTTCTTAGGTAAGCGTTTGACACAGATCAAACGGTGTTCCTATGTTTCTGCAGATATTTTTTGGTCTCTCTTCAGTATATACGTATTATATCGAATGCACCACGTGTACCACCCCGACACATGAAGTTCGACGCCGATTCCTTTCATTGCTTTTCCAGAATAATCATCCATAATGATTTGAATATGCTGGATAAATTTTGGTGTCTTAGTAATGTCCTACGAATCTCTTTTTCTATGTGATATTGTTGAAGCATTCAAGCTAGAGCCTTCAAATTCCATCAGAATTTTGTGTACAAAATCTCTTGGAACCTTTAGAATGTTGGCAATGTCTGAATCAACCCGTTCCACACATAAGGATACGAGTGTATCCATATGTGTGGAACTAATCGGAATTGTGGATAGACTGACTGATGCTTTTTTAGATCAAGTTATACGTTGAACTGGTTTTTAATCCAGCTGAGAAAGAGTTTGTCTTTTAAATTGTTTATGTTCTTCTCATTTCTTGTGTTAGCATTTTATCTTTCATGGGAGATGAGAATGAAATGAAAGAAAAAAACACCTTCTAAATTGGTTTGAGGAAATTTTCGTTGTCCGCGTGTACTTTCCTGTCGTAGACGACAGACTAAAGATCCGGAATTTCTTGTGAAATAACCAAAAGAAATTATTTGTTTATAGTAATCAAATATTCAGTTTTGGGATTTGGTTTGCAAGATTCTTTATATGAGTTCGTGTGTTGAAGCATATTCTGTTGTGTCTAGGGAGAGTCATTTTCTTTTTGTGCCTTATAATGTAACACACTCACCGGTAAAATTTCCACTTATTTCTTATTTTTATTTTCCTAAAATTTTCGTTGCGTCTTGAGAATCAAGACTATTGAAAAGGTTGCAAGACGCAACGAAAATTTTTGGAAAATAAGAAGTAAGTGGAAATTTTACCGGTGAGCGTGTTACATTATAAGGCACAAAAAGAAAATGACTCTCCCCAGTCATAACAGAATCAAATATTCGTTCTCTACATAAACTCCCTCCTTTCGTCGATTAGACATATCACGGAGTGCTACATGTCAGATGTCGAAGTGAGCACGGAGCAACGTAAAATAAAGGAATGTGTACATGAACACGATTCTACTCGGTCCGAGAAACAAAACCACGGTTCACGATGAGTGTAACACACTAACCACTAGGCCTGCACTGGTTTGAAGAGACTAATATAATGATAACCAAGTGTACTCAAATACTACCTACAGCCTCTGTGTGTGTTTCAATGCACACTTTTTTAAATATTCTTTTATAGACACACGCACTCAAAAGTACAGACATACAGACAAACACACTCACATACGCACACGCATATATGTAAAAGTACGGCTGAAAATCTCAACATATTTTTATTTTAAAATATTTTGCGTGTGCGATAGGAAGGATATTACGCAACCTAAGATTGTATGAAGTTTTTTTTTATAGTTTACTCTTAGAAAATCTATATGCAAGAAAAATTTATAATATTTCTCCAATGCTTGATGTAGGAGAAAAAAATCATTAATATATCTGTCGCATTAGATTAAAAAATTATTACTTACTGAATGATTATAAAGATAGAGACAGCAAGATGGCATAGGTCGTAGTTTTGCTTCTCTTATGAGTAATAAAAAGGAAAAGTTCTATGTACGTATTTTCATACGTATGTATATATACATATATATATAATATATATATATATATATATATATGCATATATATATATGTATGTATATATATATATATATGTCTATATATATATATATATATATATATATATATATTATATATATACATATATATATATATATATATATTATATATATATATATATATAATATATATATACATATATATATATATGCATAACTTTACATATATATATTTATATTTATATGTATATATATATATATATTTACATGTGTTTATACACACACACACGTATATCTTTACACGCACTCATACCTATATACATACAACTGCGCACGTGGACACACTCCCATACACACATATATATCTTCAAATAACGCAAGCAAATTTTTTTTTTTCATAATCTCAGTTTACATAAAAAAAAATATGATGCCTTATGGATATATGAATAATAACAACCATATGCACGAAACACTTATATGAATAAACATGCCCAAAGTTTAAATACAAATTATATATTTCATTTACTGTCGATTTGTGGTTAAGCCTTTTAACTCGTTAAGTGATAAAAGATCCTCGTTTCTCAGCCAAGAAAAAAGAGAGAAAAAATATTTTTATAGATTATAGGTAAATACAGCAATATATAGAATTTCTCTTCATCATACCATTTCCACTTTGCTATACGATACATCAAATATTAGAAGCAGCCAGCAATAAAACAGTCATTCAACTACATGTCTTAAAAAGCAATCAAATACGTAGTGTCAATGAATTAAATTTTTTCATTCTAATCCCCTTCAAGAAAAGATCGTATTACTGGAATTTCGTAAAACACGGCAGGTAAGTGTGAAACCCAATGCTCAGCATTATGTCTCAGATTTGGGGTATTTGCAGAATCGTTATTAGAATTGTTGAATCACCATAGAATAAACCTTGTGGTATTTCTCCCGTCATTCTCCCGTCAAGTTTTGCCGCCCAAATCTTATGTTTCCGGTTTTGTTTCTTTGTCTTTTAGTTCTTTTACTTACTTTTTTTTTTTACTTGGTATGGCTGGAAAGTCAAGGTGCGTGGCCTGGTGGTCATGGTGTTACACTCAAAGTCGCAGCACAATGCTTTCGGGCGGGCGTTGTATTCTTGAGCGAAAACACTTTATCTCATGTGTCCTCCAGTTCACTCGGTTATAGGTGTGTAAAAGGCGGCGAGCTGGCAGAATCGTTAGCACGCCGGGCGAAATGCTTAGCGGTATTTCGTCTGCGTTACGTTGTGAGTTCAAATTCCACCGAGGTCGACTTTGCCTTTCATCCTTTCGGGGTCGATAAATTAAGTACCAGTTACGCACTGGGGTCGGTCGATGTAATCTACTTAATCCGTTTGTCTGTCCTTGTTTGTCCCCTCTGTGTTTAGCCCCTTGTGAGTAATAAAGAAATAGGTTATAGGTGTGTAACGCTGGCGAGCCACGTTCGGGGGAATATTGTGATCGGTCACTTGTACGCGATAAAGGTAAGAGATAAAATTACCTTCTCGAGTCATACCAACACATAAAGGTTTCCCGATTTCATGGCGTACATATTCCCCACCTGGACGGGACTCCGATCTGTCGCAGAGTTACTCATTACTGCTAGTTAAATGGATTGGGGTTACGTAAAAGTGTTTTGCTCAAGAACACAACGTGTCACGCGGTCCACAAAATTGCCGGTCTTTTTCCTAAGATGAAAAACCCTATTGACGTAAAACCAGCGAAACCTTCTCATGTTTAAGTTTGTAATCTAGGATTAAATCTATGCTGGATTAAATCACCTACGTTATTTATTTATATAAGAAGGTGGCGTGCATACAGAATTACTAGCAAGCAGTTTTCATCTATCTTAGCGGTCTTCATCCATCTTCACATTCTGAATTTAAATTGAGCCGAGGTCGACTTTGTCTTTAATTTTTCGAGTCGGTAAAATAAGTACCAGCTGAGCACAGAGTTCGATGTAATCAACTTAACCTCTTCCCGAACTGGCTGGCTTTGTGTCAAGTGTTTCGGTCCGGTAGGGTACATTACGATTTACGCTGTTCAAATCTGCAGTGAGAGTGACACATTTATCGAGAAATATATCTTTCCTGCACCTGCTGCGTTTCACAAAACGGGAACTACCCGTTAAGGTTCTACAAAGATATTTAATTAGCACGAACCAATGAAACATTGATGACATTCCATAAGGAGTAAGAAGCCTGCCTAATATTTTTGTAGTTCATACAGCTAGTATGAGGAATTAGCACAAAGAGAGAAATGAAATAATTTCCATTGGGAATCGAAATCACTTAATGAGTTTGCTTCGTTAACGGTTAATACTATTAAGGTACCTTAAACCCTCTAATCTTTAATGGCCCTTTCCTCAGACTGTAAAGTTAACAATCGTCTGAATCTGGCCTACTATATTACGGTTATTTCCGTTAATGGCCTCTTGAAGTTTAAAATACCAAATCCCTCATTAGTGGAGAAGTTTGAGACTAAAGATTGCAATGCATTCTATTCTGGTGTTCTATTGTACATGTTCTCTTCAACCACTTGGTGAAATAAAAAATGTTCGGTGTAAAATGAAAAAAAAAATACTGCCCCCAAAATCAATTAATAATATCGATAAACAAACTTTGTTTAAAACTTGACGCTAACTTTTTAAGTTAGAAATAAAGAAAGAATGCGTAATAGCAATAAAATAAAGATATTTATGTCAGTAGATATTTCTGTGTGTAAATATTTCTGTGTGTCTGTATGAGAGAATGATAATTGTGTATGTGTTTGCGCGAGAAAGTATTTGTATGCGTGTTGTTACATGTATATGTGTATTCCTGCGTGTGGACGAGTCCATCATTCAATAATTGTTCATGTGAAGGTATATATAATACACAGAAATAAAAAAAAAGAGAGACAGAAAGAAACAACAAAAATGAAAATAAAATAATCATAACAGTAAAAAAGAAATCTTGAAATAAAATTAGAAAATTCAGATTGGAAATAAAATGAATCGGGGAATGTTGAGTCTATTGAGATGCTATATTGAGAATTTCATTTCGATAAAAGAGCTATGCCAGCCGGTACTGATTCTAAAGGGAAAGTATTTATTCATTATTAGACGTTTGTGTATATGAGAACGTTTGTATATGTATACATAAGTATGGATTTACGTACGTATATGCAAGCGGAAGCAGCTTCAGGTTGTAAGGGAAGAGGCTACAACAAGCCTGGTAATTAAATTCATTTAGTTGTCTTTAACACAATGACGCTGCAGAAATTGAAAACGAGGCTAGATTAGGAATTCATTTTACAATTTTTGTATTCCATTTTTCCCTCTTTATGTTTTTCTGTTTTACCGAAGAATTCCTGGAAGTTTCTCTGAGTTTCTGATAGTGACAGAATCTGGCTGCAGGGAGAAATGACACGCTAGATTTGGTTGCAGAAGCTGAAGAATTTAACTACAACCCAGGAACAATAGCTGTCCTATGATGGCTGAGAAAAGAATTGATTGCATTTTTTTGTTGTTTATATTTTGTGTTAAATCATTTTCTATTCTTTCTTTTTATTCATATAATTTATTTTTATCGCTCGCAAGAAATATTGGTTCCAAAGTGACAACACATGCACACGCACACACGCACACACTCTCATATATATGTATGTATATTTATACTTATATATATATATACATATATATATATATATGCATAAATACATACATACATGTATGTGTCTGTACGTGTAAGTATGTGAGAATGTGTATAAATATATATATATATATGCACAAAGAGAGATAGGTAGATAGACGGATAGATACAGGCGTAGGAGTGGCTGTGTGGTAAGTAGTTTGCTTACGAACTACATGGTTCCGGGTTCAGTCCCACTGCGTGGTACCTTGGGCAAGTGTTTCTACTATAACCTCGGGCCGACCAAAGCCTTGTGAGTGGATTTGGTAGACGGAAACTGAAAGAAGCCCGTAGTATATATGTATATATATATATATATATATATATATATATATAATATATATATATATATATATATATATATATATATATATAATATATATATATGTATGATGTATGTATGTGTGTTTCTGTGTCCGCCCAACATCGCTTGACAACCGATGCTGACGTGTTTACGTCCCCGTAACCTAGCGGTTCGGCAAAAGGAGACCGATAGAATATGTACTAGGCTTACAAAGAATAAGTCCTGGTGTCGGTTTGCTCGATTAAGTGCTGTGTTCCAGCATGGCCACAGTCAAGCGACTGAAACAATTAAAAGAGTAAGAGTCAATTGACATTTAGGTAGATAGATTGATACATAGACAGACAGACAGACAGACAGACAGACAGACAGACAGACAGACAGACAGACAGATAGATAGATAGATAGATAGATAGATATAGATAGATAGATAGATAGATAGATAGATAGATAGATTGATATATATATACATACATACATAGATAAATAAATAGATAGATAGGTATACATATATACATATACAAATCAATTTATATATTTATATATACAACTGGATTAGAAGAATCAAGTGGGACACAAAACGCTCCATTTGAGAAACTGGCTATCAGTTCACACATAAGTTAATTACGATATAATTTAGCATGACTATGCATCGGAAAATCCTGCATAGACTGACTGTAATATTTCCACTGTTGAGTTTATAAGGGGAAAAGAAAAATGAGATGTGACGTGCAAAATAATATTTAATATTTTCGAATGATTACATCTGTTTCATAATTTATTCCAAATCATTTCATAAAACTCGCTTCACATGTTCGTATATCTGTACATCTATAAAAGGCACGATGTACGTGTGTGTGTGTGTGTGTGTGTGTGTGTGTGTGTACGTGAATATAATTTATGCCACGTCCACAAATTAGCACACATCTCGCTCTAATTTTAGGGGGACATTCGTCATGACCCTAGCTGGGTTTTTATCAACTTATTTACCCCGAGGCACTCGCGGATAGCGGTAAAAATCGATTTTCAACCATAATTTTTACTAACTTTGAAGTTTGAAAACATGAGTTACGTCCCCTTCTTGCTATAAGGAAGTGAAAGTGTGTGTTTGTGTGTGTGTGTCTCTGTGTGTGTGTGTGAGCGAGAGAGAAAGAGAAATTTTGTGTTGATGAACGAATGTGTGTGAGAGTGTCTAACGAAACAAAAAATGTTTAAAGAAAGTGTTTGAGCAAAAGAGAGGGGGAGTGTGACAGAGAAAGTGTATGTGAGGAAGAGAGGGAGAGAGAGAGAGAGAGTTTGACAAAAAATGAGTCTAACAAAAAATGCGAAGAGAAAGTGTGAGGGAGAGGGTAGGTGTGACAGCGTTCATCAAATATAAAAATGTAAAATGTTTTTTCTTAAACACGAGATATAGTCTTCAAATTTAGGACATTTTTGAAAGACACTATATTTTATAATCAGATTATGTATACTTTCTCACACAACAATTAAAATATATTTATTTTAAATCACTTATTTATCTATTTATCTATAAAAGACAAGATGTGTGTGTGTGTGTGTGTGTACGTGAATATAATTTATGCCACGTCCACAAATTAGCACACATCTCGCTCTAATTTTAGGGGGACATTCGTCATGACCCTAGCTGGGTTTTTATCAACTTATTTACCCCGAGGCACTCGCGGATAGCGGTAAAAATCGATTTTCAACCATAATTTTTACTAACTTTGAAGTTTGAAAACATGAGTTACGTCCCCTTCTTGCTATAAGGAAGTGAAAGTGTGTGTTTGTGTGTGTGTGTCTCTGTGTGTGTGTGTGAGCGAGAGAGAAAGAGAAATTTTGTGTTGATGAACGAATGTGTGTGAGAGTGTCTAACGAAACAAAAAATGTTTAAAGAAAGTGTTTGAGCAAAAGAGAGGGGGAGTGTGACAGAGAAAGTGTATGTGAGGAAGAGAGGGAGAGAGAGAGAGAGAGTTTGACAAAAAATGAGTCTAACAAAAAATGCGAAGAGAAAGTGTGAGGGAGAGGGTAGGTGTGACAGCGTTCATCAAATATAAAAATGTAAAATGTTTTTTCTTAAACACGAGATATAGTCTTCAAATTTAGGACATTTTTGAAAGACACTATATTTTATAATCAGATTATGTATACTTTCTCACACAACAATTAAAATATATTTATTTTAAATCACTTATTTATCTATTTATCTATAAAAGACAAGATGTGTGTGTGTGTGTCCAAGATACTCTTATGGAATGTGACTAAATTATCCTTATTTTTCAACATAGTCCTCCTTGCGGTACACATACTTCTTGTTCCGTCGGTGTTGCAGTCTTTGTATTCTTTTGGCGAAGAAGCTTTCATCGTGTTGGTCAAGAAATTCATCAACAGCAGATATGACGTCATCATAACTGCAATGACATCGTTAATAGTTAGTTCTGAAGTCAGATATCAATTTACCTGCAGAGAAACAATTTAGTTATTATTAAGCAGAACTGAAATTAATGCATGCAAGCTTTCACTGCTGTAGCCTCACTCCTTCATAGTCAACCTGCGAACTCTTCAGCCGATTCTCGTATATATAAGCTTAGTATGTTCTGGCTCAAGTTCAGAGTTTGCCCGAAAAATAGAGGAGACAGATTATCTTATCATGACCGTTCCCGAACCCGGCGCATTCGTCCTTGTCTGTGCCTCTAGGAAGGGCTTCGAACACCTGCTTCATCTTGCCTGCCAACTCGGTCTTACTGTTTCTGACAGCGTGTTCGATGTTTTGTCTTTCTCAACTGTGCCCCTCACATAGTAACCCACCGGGGTCACATTCGGGGAAATTAGGAGGCTTGATATCGAGGCTGGTGAAGTCGGAGAATTTCTCCTCAACTTCTTCTAAATCTTTTCGATGGTATGGCAAGGACACGAATCCTTGCCATATACCTAATCATATAACAAGAATTGATACCTACCTCATTGTGTTCAACCACTGATAAATTTATCGCCTGTGAATATGAAATTCCTCTTCATTTCTCTGGAAATTTACATCTACACCATTGGAAATTGTGCATCTATACAAAGGATTAATTCACCCTCTCTGTAATGCTAATAAGCAGGAATTGAGACCCACCTCGTTGTGATTAACAATGGATAAATTTGTCGTCTGTGAGTATGTAATCCCTCCTCATATCTCTGGAAATTCATATGTGCACTATGGATTAGGTCACCTTCTCTGTGATGCTATTAAAACTTTTTTAAAATTCTGTGATAAGACTGTACATCATCTTTAAAGAACTTTAATGAACTTTGGAAATCTGTTTATGTTACTTAATTATCTACATTACTTCATGAGTATAGCCTCAACCACTAGGATGTCTAGAGAACTCACATGTATTTTAGCTGATGAGTACGGGACACGTTTATATGCTGTAATTTTTGCAACATTTAATAAAGCCTGTCCTTGTATGAAACGATTGTACTAAAAACCTATCCATTCTTGTTGCTTCTTTCTCGCGTATATATATATATATATATATATATATATATATTATATATATATATGGGTGTCTGAGTTTGTATGAGAGGAAGAGAGAGGGGGAGCAGGTGTGGTAGAAATAGTAATAGAGTGAGAGAAAGATAGAACGAGTAAGATAATGTATGTGATGATGATGATGACGACGACGACGACGATAATGATGATGATGATGATGACGACGACGACGAAGATAACGATGACGATGATAATGATGATGATGGTGATGATAATCATGATGGTGATGTAAGGGATTCAGACTTACACTGTCTGATAAAATTGTTTCACATTCAACGATAAGAAAAATTTATTCAAATCTATTTTCATTTACTGCTTATTTCATTCCAATATATATCTCTATCAGCTATTGGGAGATATTGAACACCGGATCTTATTAACGAAACAAGTGTAACCTATTAATATATGAGGCAGAATTGTTAGAACTTTCTAAAATGATAATTTTTTTAACACTTGTTCTGTATATTTACAATTTTATTTCAGAACCTTTCGAGGTCAATCATGGCCTTTTCCTCTTTCTGGGTCGATTAAATAATGTACTTCTCTAAACAACTGGAGGCGATTAATTCCAGACGCTGAAAATTACTGGCATTGTGCCTAATTTAGAAAATGGAATGTATGTATGTGCGTAATTGCCATCACCCACAAACACACACACATACGCACCTACACGTACACACATATATGTATGACTTTATGTGTGTGTACATATATAGTGGATATATATATATATATATATATATATATATATATATATATGTATACATATATATACATATATAATATATGTGTGTGTGTACATATATATACATATATATATAAACTATATATATACATATGTATATTCATATATTTATCTATATCACTTATAAATATATAGACAATATTTTGTGGGGTAGGGTATATGTATGTAATATATATATGTATATGTATGTAAATATATAAATATATATGTTTAGATATAGATATATATATATGAATATATATATATATATATATATATATATATATATATATATATATATATATCTATATATATATATATATATTATATATATATAATATATATATATATATATATATATATATATATATATATATATATATATATATATATATATACAAACATGTGTGTGAGAGAGAAGGGAGAGAGTGCGCGCACACGTGTGTAAATGTGTGTGTGTGTGTGTTTGTGGAAACAGATACATATTAAACAGAGACAAGCTGTCTGTGTTTGATCAACTGTTGTTGACATCCGAGACGTTTCGCTTGCGTTGTTATAATAATTGTCCTCGCAGACTTCTGTTTTAGACAGTTCTAAAACACACAACAATGAACTGTTTTCCTAATTCTCTAATTTCTGCTTACTGTTTTTTTCAAAACAAGTATTCTTTTTATATAGAATCCATCATTGTCTGTTGTAATATTCATAAAAGCTAAAATCTTTCTGTTGGTATTCGTTCCTGATTGTAGAAGTTTGTCTTAAGTATGTCAATATAACGTTATAGTATTAAGAAGAATGAATTTACGTAAAAACTAACAAAAAAATCTGACGAGAGTTCCGTTGGCTGTTTTATCAGGAGAAGTTATGTGGTTAATTTATGAGCATTCAGATAACTCTGTCTTGAATTCATCATGTAGTATTTCATATTTACAAGATTTCAATGATGTTTTAGTTATTTTCGGAATGACATTGCAGAATAGACGTGAGATGCAGGATCGGGCCGGTCTGAACATAAAGCAAGGTAGAATATTTGGGTCTCATACGGCCAGTTTAAATGATGCCGGATTAAACCATGTTCAAATGATACTTAAGTCTTTTGCTACTATGGAGGTTTTACATATATATATATACTCTTTTTACGCTCTTGCTTGTTTCAGTCATTTGACTGTCGCCATGCTGGAGCACCGCCTTTAGTCGAGCAAATCGACCCCATGACTTATTCTTTGTAAGCCTAGTACTTATTTTATCGGTTTCTATTGCCAAACCGCTAAGTTACGGGGACGAATACACACCAGTATCGGTTGTCAAACGATGTTGGGTGGACAAACACAGACACAAACGCACATACACATACATACACATATATACATATATACGACGGGCTTCTTTCAGTTTCCGTCTACCAAATCCACTCACAAGGCTTTGGTCGGCCCGAGACTATAGCAGAAAACATTTACCCAAGGTGCCACGCAGTGGGGCTGAACCCGGAACCATGAGGTTCGTAAGCAAGCTATTTACCACACACCTACTCCTACGCAAATATGTGAAATATATTCAGTGACTTCTGATCAAGCATAAATTTGATCTTGCAAATGTTGCATTTTCGTCTAATAAAAACAAAAGTTAATTTCATTATTTACATTTGGCGGATATTTGTCCTCAGCTTCTTTGTTGTTAACATAACGTTACGGCTGATGGCTTCTCATTCCTAAGGTATTTTTCGATGTTATTATTATTATTCTTCCCACGGGCATATGACGTAGTGGTTAAGAGTGCAGGCTGCTAACCCTAAGATTCCGAGTTCGATTCCAGGCAGTGACCTGAATAATAATAACAACAATAACAACAACAACAACAATAATAATAATAATAATAATAATAATAATAATAATAATAATATAATAATAATAATAATAATAATAATAATAATAATAATAATGCTAATAATATTAATAATAATGATAATAATAATAATACGGGTAGTCATGATGGGTTACTGGGCATCGGATATTTTACCCCAGTGTCACTTTGATAGCATAAACTGCTATCTCATTGAATAATGATAATAATAACAACAACAATAATAATAATAATAATAATAATAATAACAACAATAATAATAATAATAATAATAATAATAATAATAATAATAATAATAATAATAATAAAAACAACAACAACAACAACAATAATAATAATAATAATAATAATAATAATAATAATAATAATAATAATAATAACAACATCGAAAATACCTTTAACAAAAACCCTTAGGAATGGTTGCACATAATTTTTAGAGAAAACAAATGGTGCTCATCCAACGCAAAGATACCGCATCCCTCAGATCTGTGGTGTGCTACTCCAATTTTGCAACATTTTACTCCTTGATTGTCCTGTTTCACGGTTTTGTTGTGAATATTATAATACATCTATACTAACATCTACACCGTTAACCTCCTACATATATCGTCCAATACAAAATTGCCTAACTCGTCATACACACGCGAACATACTCGAGCCTACACATCTTCCATTTCCTGCACGCATACACATATATGAATATGCATGACTCATATTTCAATACAAATTCATCTCACACGCTCGACACACAGACATACATAACTATTTCGCAAAAGGAATAATGTCTGTTTAACAGACTTAAAACTATTTTACATACATTTTATTCCCCATCACCACGCTGTCACGCCAATTTCTACTGTCATTTACTCGCTAAAAAACAAGAATTATTTTATTTCACTTCTTACTGCTTACTTCTGCTTATTTGAACAAAATTAATTCCTTTATCTTTGTTTCCATTTTTCTTTAGATTTTATCATTTTTGCTCTGATTTCTTGAAGCGTCTCAATCCAGAGCTAAAATTTATCCCACTTTCCACTAAACAGAGTAGTTCTATATCCCAAAAATGTTGGGAGGGAAGGACTTGTAATTACAGCGCTGTGGAAAGTCAAAAAAGTGAATACAAAATGTCGTTTGGATGGATGGACATGTATGTATGTATGTATGTATGTATGTATGTAGGTGCGTATGTATTTATTTATTTATTGCCCACAAGGGGCTAAACATAGAGGGGACAAACAAGGACAGACAAACGGATTAAGTCGATTATATCGACCCCGGTGCATAACTGGTACTTATTTAATCGACCCCGAAAGGATGAACGGCAAAGTCGATCTCGGTGGAATTTGAATTCAGAACGTAACGGTAGACGAAATACCTATTTCTTTATTACCCACAAGGGGCTAAACACAGAGGGGACAAACAAGGAAAGACATAGGTATTAGGTCGATTACATCGACCCCCAGTGCGTAACTGGTACTTAATTTATCCACCCCGAAAGGATAAAAGGGAAAGTCGACCTCGGCGGAATTTGAACTCACAACGTAACGCAGGCGAAATACCGCTAAGCATTTCACCCGGCGTGCTAACGTTTCTGCCAACTCGCCGCCTGTATGTATGTATGTATGTATAAAATAAAATGATATATATTTCATACGTAATATAGAAGCATATGTAAACTCGACAGAGAGAGAGAGAGAGAGAGAGACAGAGAGAGACAGGGGGGGAAGACACGGCAAACGATCGGAAGATAGAAGGTGAAATAAGTGAGAAGATTGTAATGGAGTTAGATGTAAGTTAAGAAATGTTTCCGCAAGGAACGAACAATTAGAGCTATGATGAAAGATCTGAAGAAATCAGAAGACATGAGATGGGTGAAGACAAATAAATGCAGCGCTACACATACGCGCGTGCGCGCACACACTTACATACATACACACACACACACACATACACTCAAACACACAAACAGACATATACACTCATACACGCAAATACTCACACACAGGAGCAAAGAATTGGGTTGGATGGAGGAATTCAAGTGGATGAAAGTGGAAGCCCTAGGTGATAGTTCCACTGCTTTCATATATACAAGTATATTCAGTTAAGCTTGCATATGTAAAACCATATATAATATTTTTCTTTGATGTATATATATATATATATATATATATGTATGTATGTATGTATGTATGTATGTATGTATGTATTTATATATATATATACACACATATATATATATATATATATATATATATATATATATATATATATATATATACATATACATACGTCGTGTGATCAATAAGTATCCGGACTGTTGCGATAGTAACGTAGCAAAAAGAATGCAGAGTGAAGCCGCTTGGCGCACATTGACCTTGAACTCTGGTGTATAGTCGTACTAAGTTTTAACTTTCGCTGATTACAGCAGTGCTTGTAAGGAAGGTGTGTAACATGTGATCGTCGCATTGAGCATGTCAGAGGAAGTTAAGGAGAGAATCTGCATGAAATATTGTCAAAAGATTGGCGATGCCTGCTCAGAGGCCTACGCAAAGTTTTCAAAAGGTTTCCATCGTTCTCGATACAATGAAAGAGATCTTGTGCAGCTGAATCCCGAGTGTCTTCAGTCATAATGGACTGAACTGAATCAACCGTAACTAATCTGAATATCTTCTGATAATTCACGAATCGTCATTCGACGATATCCTCCTCACAGCTGCACACACATCTGCGATATTTTTCTCAGTTCTGGTTGCGGGTCTCCAAGAACGTTCGTTAATATCAGCATTTTTTCCTGTCATCTTGGAAACGTCTGAACCACTCGTACACTTGTGTGTGGCTCATACACTCC
>NC_043014.1:41794923-41801649 GCF_006345805.1 Octopus sinensis
GAAAGAGTACTGCAGTGTTCACTACCCTACCCTGCCGGAGCCTCCTGGAGCGTTAGGTGTTTTCACTCAATAAACATTCACAATGCCAGGTCTGGGAATCGAAACCACGATACTACGACCGCGAGTCTGCTGCCCTAACAGCCGGGCCATTGCCCCTCCACAACAGCATGAGTCGTACTACCACAATAAAAGAATATTTTGGGACGGGACATAGTGATAAGGTACGGATTGTTGCTGTTCACTGCAGAGTCGCAGTAAGATAACGTATACTTCAGACATGCTTATGCATATTCTTTTTGAGTTTAAGGAGTCATAATGCCGGCTATTCGGTTTCCATTGCCTGCTATTGATCATGATTACAATTTCCCTAAATAGAACGCCTGTTCCACGCAGTTTCCAGGGGCAGCAATTTTAGAGGATCCAAGCGAGTTATAATGACTCTGGTACTTGCCTGGTACTTTAATTTGTCGGAATCCAATGGATGATATGCGAAGTTGACTTGCCAGCTTTTGAACTTAGAAAGTAAAGGACCAGAAGAAATCTGCGCAATATTTTCACCGAGGTGTTAATGATTGTGCTATTCCTCCGCCTTATCTTATGCATATTTATTGTAGATAAATTATGTACGTTATTTTCTAGATCATTAGTTTATAATACAGAAACCTCTAGGAAGCCTTTGTGAGCTTACAAGATGACAAACCTGAAAGAAATTCCAAACTGAATATTTAGAAGTGTCGAGGTTTTCTTATAACTAAAATATTTTAATCAGATACAATATCTATGTTTATTAAACACATTTTCAAAAGCCTTCGTTGGGATAAGTTTATGAATAAAACAGTATGTCATCAGTTAGCAGAAATCATAACTGAAGATGCGTCAAAGCTCTATGGAAATCTTCGCCTTCCTTTGTTATTTACATAACAATTTAACAGAGTGGAGGATTTTCCTATACAATAGATGCGTGGTGGATGGACGGGCAATGAACGACTGCACAAAATTCGTGCCTGTTCGATATATATAATCTGCCGTTTTTAATTATTTATTTTCTTAAAAGTGAAGATGATTTTATAATATGCTATCCCAGAGAACGGGCGCTGAGGTACAAAATTCTGAGAACCTCTGTTGTTGATAGTCAAGTATGTGCCTTGCAGTGTAAAAGAGAGAAACGTGTATCTTATCCTGTAAATACTAGATATAATGTAAAGAATTGTAAAAAATCTGTAACATTTTAAACAGGTTTCTTTAATTTACAAGAAAAATCGGATCTTTTCACTTTGACCGGCAGATTTTAAACATAACTTCTTTGTAAGTAAACACCTTTAAACTTCGTATACTGGTAGAATGTGTCACATAAAACATCTTTTTCTCTTGGCGTTCTTGAGAAAAGTCTGTAGTTTGGAAGCTATTTCTTGTTTAATTTCTCGTATTTCTGCAATTTCAACCAATCAATGACGTCTATTTAGGTGAATACAATTACTGCTGTTGTTTGTCAACAAGTTCAACAACAACTTCCGGCGGTGTCTATTTAGTTTGTCACTGTTATTTATGATATATTTCATATCAATTACTTTTTGAAATCTGCCAATCAAAGTGAAAAGATCCGAAAAAATCTACCAGTTATTTTTAACTGTAGATGCAAAGTAGACCCAAATCATTGTGAATTACTGTTTTAGGGTGAAAGAAGTCAAGTTCTAATCCCTACACTGTAGAGATTCCAACTTGATTTCTCTTACCCTAAAACAATAGTCAATAATGATTTGGATATACTTTGCATCAAAGGTTAAAATAATTGGAAGATTTTTCATGGAGAATTAAAGAAACCTGTTTAAAATGTTGCAAATTCTTTACAAAATAAAATTTGTTGCTTTTCTTATTTTTGGCAATGGCAGCGGTTCGGACAAATATTTTGCAGTATTCCTTCCAGCTTTTTAAAATCTTGCCGAGTTAACTTTACATTGTATCCTTTAAAGGTCGATAAAAAATATAGCAGACAAGTTTGATATTGACACTATGAACTCAAAATTTTTTGACTTGTCTTTAAGTAAGGAATCATTAACCATGCTTGTGTATAACACAATTATAAATACTATCTTTCTCCAACATGCTTAGGCATTACCATAGATGTTTTTAAAGCATTGCTTTACACGTAGGACCTCTGCCGGTCAGGTTTACCATATAAATTGAGCTGCACATTTCTTATGCACACCTGATTTAGATTTGTTTTGATTTAGATTGTCTAACAAATGTATAGAAATACTCGATCCGAGATTCACCAATATTTATCACAGTGCTTTTTTTTTTTTTCAACCGGGGTCAATAGGGTCCCAGAGTGTCCATATAAGATTTTTGGGGTCCACACAATAAAATAGTAAATTGGTGATCGGCAATACTTTTTTAAGGGCCCCTGGACAATTTTTCCTCAGGTGCATACCACCACATGAAAATCATGGGTTTATATCCTGATGTTTGTCGTGTTTTTTTAGAAATCACTTTATCTCTATTCAGACTATTCCGCACTGGTTTTACTTGGAAACAATCTTTACGTTCAATTTCCTGTGTCGTTTCTTAATTTAAGTATCCTTTCACATTCTTCAGACGCTTTTTGCAGAGTTACATCCTGGTTTTACTTCAACTTGTGTGTGTGTGTGTGTGTATGTGAGTGTGTGCGTGTGTGTCTGCGTGTGTGTGCGTGTGTGTGTTCGTGTGTCTGTGTTTGTCCCCCCCACCATCGCTTGACAATCGATGTTGGTGTGTTTATGTCCCTGTAACTTAGCGGTTCAGCAAAAGAGCCCGATTGAATAACTACTAGCCTTACAAAAGAATAAGTCCTGGGATCCATTTTTTCGACTAAAGGCGATGTTCCAACATGGCCGTAGTCAAATAACTGAAACATATAAAAGAATAAAAGATCAAAAGAATATAGGTTATAAATTACACTAGAACAAATGAACTGGACTATTTAATATCTTCACTGAAGCTGCGCAAACGGACCCATAAAACTGGGTACTGTTTTTTCTTAGAATATAACTTTGTATCTTTGCTGCAGGCAGCCTGATAATAATAAATACTAGATGTGATTCTTATCTGCATAGCAGTGATGTGCACATGTGTACGTATCTGCACATGATATACTTCAAATAGTCTTAACTACACGCAGACACACAGATACACAGGCAAGTGCATTCGTGCCCACGCAGATATGTGTCTGTAAGATAAATATATTCCATTCCCCCTCTCTCTCACTTTCCCTCACTCTCATTCTCTCCCCCTCTCTATCAATATTTTTAGACCTAGCTCTTTCCCTATCTCTTACTCCATGTCTAGGCATATCCATATGTTGTTTAAGTGTGTGTGTGTGTGTGTGTGTGTGTGTGTGTTTATGTGTGTATGTGTGTGTATGTGTGTGGAAGAGAGTGGGGGGGAGATCAAAGATGTAATGGAATTCTCGAAGAGTACGAAGTTGCTAGGTAAATCAGGAAGGAATTGGTGGCGGTAGAATATCAAGAAAATGGACGAAGGAAAATGGCGACTCGGAAGTAGTTACGATAGATAGATAGATAGATAGATAGATAGATAGATAGATAGATAGATAGATAGATAGATAGATAGATAGATAGATAGATAGATAGATACAGAGAGAGAGAGACTGAGACCAATAGATACATACATACATACATACATACATACATACATACATACATACATACATACATACATACATACATAGAGAGAAATCAATGCTTTTACTCTATGCTTTCTCTAGGATGATCGCACTGCCTTCAGCGCTCGATATATGTATCGAGTAATGATAATACAGAGGCAACGAAATAGGGAAAGAAATATAAGCAAATGAAGAGTTTCATATGACGTAAGGAGCTGGAGATTACAGAAGATGGAATGGGTCAGAAATTTAATAGGAAAAATCTATCTTGAATATAATGTAAGTATTAGAATAAAGGCGAAATATTTTGAGAGGGAATTAATGATAAAACGTCGAAACATGGGGTCAGAAGGGGACGAAGAAAGAGAGAGAGGGAGAGGGAGAGAGACAGACAGAGGAAGAGAGATTAAGAGAAACTGGTATATGAAACACAGGTACCAAAAGAGCGTCAAGGGAAGAACTAGAATTAGAGTAAGAACTAGCGTGGGAAAGAGTAACAGCGAAAGAAGCGATAAAGCGACAGAAGCATGCTGCCAAAACGGAACAAAATTACACTCAGAGAAAATACTTGATAGCAACTGTGTGTGTATATATATATGTATGTATGTATGTATGTATGTATGTATACCTATGTTATCAAGTATATGGGCAATCACAGTTTGTATTAGGATAAGTGTTACAAAGATTGATTTTCTTGCTTTTAATATTCATCTCGTAAAAGATCTTAAGCGAAAGCTAGTCTGATTCAGCCACGGAATTGCTTTTCACAACGAATCAAGCGGCCATCTTAACTCTATTTGTTTCTCCATCAGACGTCATTTCCTTCAAGTGTCCCGTTCTTAATCCTTCGTCTTCTTGGCCTATTTAGAAATAAATTAACGTTAGATTCCAGCAAAACCTCTTCTCCCGTAATTCAGCACATGACTTCGGCTTTATCAAATGTACATTTTTGGTTATTTTACAATATATTCCAATTCCAGTTTAAAGGATGAATTGAATGGGATGGAAATAAGCAAATGATGAAACTAAAATGGAAAGAGTTTAGCATGAATGGAAAATGTGATTGAGTGAAGATGACTGATATACAAATCTTACAGAGCTAAACCTTGTACTATATGCCCGGTATCGACTACACACCCGATGCAAATGACAATACTAGTGTTAATGATGTTAGTCATTATTTAATGAAGATTCCGATGAAAGAAATTATAAGTTCTTGTTGGCATGTGTTCGTTTACATTTGTGTCTTGTGTGTAGGAATCTGTGAATGTATTCACATGTGCGTGTATATGTGTGTATTGTTTTTATGTAGTGTACATAGGTTACTATTATTTGTAATCGCTGCCAGTTCTTATGGATCTGTCGAAGAAAGTCAACCGAAGAGGAGCGAAATGAAAAAGGAAATGACCAGTTATTGGTTATCGTTGTCAGAACGATTTGGATGTAATTGTAACTGTCATCTGAGATTCTTGTAGAGGTAATTCCAATGGAAGAGGTGGGGGTGAGTGATAGATGCTTATTACAGACGTGAAGACCAGATTCCATGACAGTGATAAGGTTGTAGAAATAGCGAATATTCTGATAATTAGGACCGTTCGCTAGAAATAGCCATTATTGATGTTATATTGAAAATTTCTTATCAAGCCACGGCAGTTAACAAGATGATAAGTAATGATGATGAGGTTGTAATGTTGGAGCGGATAGACGGATAAAACGCGGAAGTGTGACAGTAAGCATGTCAGAAATGTTTCAGGGTAGGAATAAGTTTCGAAGCAAAAATTAAAGATAAGGTTCAGTGATGGAAATTGAGATGGAGAATTAGGGTTAGCTGAAATGCGTCACTCTGTGCGCGTGTAGAAGTGTGTGTGTGTTTGTGTTTATCTTTTTACTTGCTTCAGTTATACGACTGGGAATATGCTGGGGCACCGAATTAAAGTGTTTTGTCGAATATATCAAGGCAAGTACTTATTCATTTTTGAAACTCGCACTTAACTTTTCGATATATTTTGCCGAACTTATAAGTTAGGAGGCAAATACAAATCAAGACTGGTTGCCAAGTGGTATAGGAGTAAACAAAAACAAAATTAAAAAAACATATACGCAGCTACAAACGCAAGCCAGTCACCAGATGTGAACCCTATTCAACACATCTGGGACGTAATAGACAGGACACTTCATAAAAACAACAACAAAGAATCTTCAAAGCCAGATCTTTTGAGATTATTGTATGAAACTTGGCAAGAAATTCCTCAAGAGAATATTCGTCATCTGATCAGTAACATACCTAGTAGGGTCCTTGCATTGAAGAAAGGAAAAGAGCACGTCTACTAAATATCAGATATTCACATTAATAAATAAATTGAATCTATAGTTCTAAATTTAAATAAATTTTAATGATTATAAGTTGTCTATTTACTCCTGCCATGTGTGTGAGTGTGAATACATATATACATATATATGTGTGTATGCATATATATATAATGTATACTCTTTACTCTTGAACTTTTACTTGTTTAAGTCATTTGATTGTGGCCATGCTGGAGCGCCGCCTTTAGTCGAGCAAATCGACACCTGAACTCATTCTTTGTAAGCCTAGTACTTATTCTATCGGTCTCTTTTGCCGAACCGTTATGTTACGGGGACGTAAACACACCAGCCTCGGATGTCAAGCGATGTTGGGGGACAAACACAGACACACAGACACATACATACACACATACATACATACATACATACATACATACATACATACATACATACATACATATATATATATATACATATATACGACGGTCTTCTTTCAGTTTCCCCCTACCAAATCCACTCACAAGGCTTTCGTCGGCTCGAGGCTATAGTAGAAGACACTTGCCCAAGGTGCCACGCAGTGGCACTGAACCCGGAACCTTGTGGTTCGTAAGCAAGCTACTTACCACACAGCCACTCCTATATATATATATTATATATATATATATATATATATATATATATATATATATTATATATATATATATATATATATACATATATATATATATATACATATGTATATACATACTATATACAAA
>NC_043014.1:41801749-41826749 GCF_006345805.1 Octopus sinensis
ATTCGTATATAATTAGCTTATTTATATCACTATTTCTCGCTGAATCCCGAGCGATCTCTCACGAACCTCTTAGGTTTCAGTACGGGCTGGTTGGGAGACGCTGCTTTAGACATTACGGGGTGGATGTTTATCTATAGTCTTCGCTGGGGTGGACGTTTATCTACATATACGTTCATTATTAGTTTACAAAACACACTTTAAGACATTCTCAGAGCAAGCCAAATACACACACGGGTAGGTGGCATAATATATATATATGTATATGTATATTATACATATATATTATATATATATATATATATATATATATATATATATATATATATATTATATATATATATATATATATATATGTATATATATGCATATATATATATATAATATATAATATATATTATATAATGTTATATATTGCATATATATATATATATATAATATATATAATATATATATATATATATATACGTAAGTATGTGTATACGTATGTGTGTCAATGTGTGCATGTATCCGTAATAATAGATAGGTGTGCTTATTAAGAGATTAGTATCTGTCATATTTGACCGTGCTAGAACACAGCCACACATACACACACACACACACACACAGACATACACACACACATACACACATGCTTAGACGCACTCGTTCATTCACTCATGCAAACACACGCACAAACATTTACAAATACAGATGTCGTTAAACATGTTTGCACACTTAAAACCTTACCCCGGGGCCGTACGCGAACGGGTCATTCATAGATTAGTTGCGCGTATAACTATGTATGTACACGCGCTAACACCCGGATCTACAAATACAGATGCAGGCAAACACGATTGTATATACAAATTCACACACTCATACATACACATATGTGATGTATGATATATATATATATACATATATACATGTATATATATATATATATATATATATATATATCTATATATATATATATATATACATACATACATGTATATATATGTATATATATATATATATATATAATATATATATACATATAATATATTATATATATATATATATATATATCTATACACATATATATATATATATATTATATATATATATATAACATACACACCCAGATATATATATATATATAATTATGTGTGTGTTTATATTTGTTTGTATGTGTACATGCGTGCATGCGTTTATTTAGGGAAAAAGCGTTTCTCAAAACGAGCTTCTTAATAATATAATCACTCCACATTTAGGTAGGTATACGTATACACATTTACACACAAACACACTCACACGCAAACGTGCAGACGTGCAGGCATATACACCACATGTGTACTGTATACGCACGTTTACGAGTGTGTGTGTGTGAGTTAATAATAGAAATACGCACACACACACGCACAAACACACACGCATAAATTGTTTCCTGTGCATCTATTCACACGGAATAAAATATATAATTCCATATAAGAAGGAAAGATACATCTAAGGAGGCAACCAGGCAGAATCGATAGCATGCCGGGCGAAATTCATTGCGGTATTTTGTCTGCCGCTACGTTCTGAGTTCAAATTCCCTCCGAGGTCCACTTTGCTCTTCATCCTTTCGGGGTCGATTAAATAAGTACCAGTTACGCACTGGGGTCGATTTAATCCGTTTGTCTGTCCTTGTTTGTCCTCTCTGTGTTTAGCCCCTTGTGGGTAGTAAAGAAATAGGCTCTGAGTTCAAATTCCACCGAGGTCGACTTTGCCTTTCATCCTTTCGGGGTCGATTAAATAAGTACCTGTTACGCACTGGGGTCGATGTAATTGACTTAATCCCTTTGTCTGTCATTGTTTGACCCCCCTATGTTTAGCCCCTTGTGGGCAATAAAGAAATAAGTATCGTTAGTACGCAATGTTATTGGGTGGAGGCATTTTGTTCATCTTTACGTGCTGAGCTCAAATTCCGCCGAGGTCGACTTTGCCTTCCATTCTTCCAGGGTTGATAAAATAAGTACCAGTTGAGCACTGCAGTGGATGTAATTGAGTTATCCCGACCCACGAAATTGCTGGCCTTGTAACAAAATTTGAATATTTGGAATAATAAATAAATGTGCCCTTTTAAAGCCTAGCCAGGCTCATGGGCCCGGTTTCCCAGTTTCTATGGCGTATGTGTTCCCTAGCTGGACGGGACGCCAGTCCATCGCAGCGTTACTAATTTTTGCCAGCTGAGTGGACTGGAGCAACGTGAATTGAAGTGTTTTGCTCAAGAGCACAACGCGTCGCCCGGTCCAGGAATAGAAAACACAATCTTACGATCATGATGCTGACACCCTAACCACTAAGCCACGCGCCTATTTGGAATAATAGCGTTTCTAAATGGATATTTGACGTTTCTAAAACTTTTCAGTCTCATTATCGTTGGCTATGGACTTACGAAATATAATGTACCAATCAATCAATCAATCAATCTATCTATCTTTCTACCTATCTATCCATCTTTCTATTTATCTATCCAACTTTCTATCTATAACATATATGTATAGGTATGTAAGCATACATTCATACATGCTACATATATACATACATACATACATACATACATACATACATACATACATACATACATACATACATGCATACATTCATACATACATACAAACATACATATATGTATACATATACGTATAAATACAGGTACATAAATATATGTTTGTGTATGTGTGTAAGCACGTATTCATGTATAAGAAATGACACATTTGGCATAAACATCAGTGAAACCTTCTGTTGAATTTAACCATCATACGTACGTGTACATATATACACGCATATATGCACAGATAGGCAGACACACAGACAGACAAATAAATAGATGACGACAGAGTAAGAGAAAGAAAGAGAGAGACAGAGAGCGGGCGGAACCAAGTCCTTTATAATTGCAACAAGAGGTAAACAAGAATACATTTAAGGTCGACCAAACATGTATCAACTCACACAGAACATAGTATACTGCAGGTGTGGATCTGTGATGCCTTTAATATATTTGTGTTGTTGTAGCTATTGTTAATTAGTTGAGGTCAACCACGATCAAGCAGTTAAGTGTGGACCAACATGCTATAAGTGAAAGCAATATAATTTTTAACTAATTAAAGTTACACCTGTAACGCAAAAATTTAACCTTAGATTCAGTGACAGATTTTGCAATTAAATCTAAGTTCGATATTTAAATTGAATAAAAAGAATATGGACGATATTCGTTGAAGAGTGAGTCTGCTTTTTGGAATATACTGTGGCAACTCTCTGCAAATTTTTGCTGTATTAGGTCTCATCAGAAAATTGTGATTAATGTGAGCCATGATCAAAGGTTTGCCAATATGGGCGTGATGCATTTTTCTTGGGTACATAGAACTATTCTTCTTTTGCCGATGTAATATATATATAAATATATGGGGCTGGCCAGATTGGAGCAATCTCAAGATTAATCAGCCGAAATTGCGAGGATGATCAGGTTCTTGACTGAAGATAAAAGGCTTCGAATGACCCGTCCGTGTTGTTTTGTATCGTCTATCTGGATGTTTTGTTGTCCCTTTTTGTACCATCTAGTTGTCCAGATGTTTTGCGTTCTTGTCCCATTTTGTATTTTATTTTATATATATATATATGTTCTCTTATATGTAAGTACACATTTCAATATATATATATATATATATATATATATTATATATATGCACTCACACACACATATATGTATAGATATGTGTATGTCATTATTCAGTTTATTTCAAGATTTCTTCCCAATAGAGAAAGAACCGGTTTCTTACCTAGATCCAAGGCTCCTTCATTAGAATTTCACCATCAACAACGGGGTATTTTTGTTTGGATGTATGCATGTATGCAGAGGCATGTCTGTTTATATATTTATCTGCCTTTCTCTCTGCCACTGTATGCCTTTCTGCATGTCGGTCTTTCTCTTCTCTTTATAAACGACTGTCGTTTAAAATTTACGTCAATTGTCTCTGTAGATTTTTACCTCTTTCAAATTTTGTCTGATGATGGTGGATTATAAATTATAACAACCTTTTTCGACTACATTAAATAATATTCTGCGGAAACATCTGCCGCAAATGTTTAACGCCTTTTGTGTTTACTTTTTATACCTACGCCTCACCTACGATCAACGAGTGAGTTTGATCTATGGTTATAGATTGGATTTTCTACTTACATATATACCGTATCCTGCCAACACTTGAACTCGGCAATGCTTTATATCACTGTGAGCTCTATGTGTTTTCGTGCCTAGTCATTCCTGGTGCTCTACAAGTTGATGTAACTTGACCTTTAAAAATTCTCATAAGTAAAATATATGTATTATGTGGTACCACTTCTTGTAACTACACGATAGATCCATCATGATGTCAGAGGTGGCTTTTTAAACCAGACAATGTATTGAAAAGATACCCAAATAGATTGTATATCCGATTTGGACCACCAAGAGCTGCAAGTAAGTTCTGATCTTTGTGGATCTTAAAATGACTTTTAAGGCCTCCGTTAGATTTGCAAACCTTTTTGCATAGATTGCATTGAAAGGTGTGCACAGATTTATAGGCAGAATAGTTGGTAGAGGTTCGTTTTCATGGGTCAGCAAATGACATTTGAGCCCAGCAAAAGAAAGGCATGGTCTGTCAAAAACTACACACGAAAAGCTCACTGACATTCACCTTCTCGATCGCAACATTTTCCCTTAAATCTCTCTTGAGTCTTGCGTATGTTATCCTGACCTTCTCAAACGCTTTCATTTTACGTGTAGGATATGTCTCTCATAGTATGTCGATAATGCATGTTCACCGCCTATAGCTATCTTGCATCACCTCATTCACGCTAATTGCACATTCGTCGCCGAATCTACATTAGAAATTCCTCAGTGTACGTTGAGTGCAATAGAAACAATACAGACGGAAGATGGAATATACTGGAAACTTTATGCATCAAAACGATCATTTAGACTAACCCTGTATCGCTTCGTTGCGGGTGGGAAACTATATAATTAATTTCAGTGAAACCCACAGATTTGCTTGACTAAAGGCGGTGCTCCAGCATGTCCGCAGTCAAATCACTGAAACAAGTAAAAGGGAGTAAAGAGAAATACATATGAATATGCAGAATACATACATACAAACGTACTCAAACGTATACACACACACACAGACACACACACATATATGCACAGACACACACATACACGCATATATACATACATACATACATATATACATACATACATAAATACATACATACATACATACATAAATACATACATACATACATACACATGAACACTGACGCCTACACATGCGCAAAAACAAACAAACAAAAAGAACGCAGCTCCGATAACGGACACTATCGAAGAGGCTGCAAGAAGCAACGAAAATTTTAAGAAGGGAAAAATAAATGAACGGAAATTGAACCGGTGTGTGTGTTAATTATAAGGCATTAAACAGAATGACTCCCCTCAAACACAAATATATATATATATATATATATATATATATAATTTAAATAATGAGGGTGATAAATTGAATATTAATTTAATTAACATTAATATAAAACCAGTGGCCTAGCATATAGAAAAATCTGAAAATCAGAAAAATTGTATTTCATGCGTATAAGAAGTGATGACCACTAAGTGGACTTCCAATATGCTAGAAGAAGATCACCTATGATCTAACCACAAAGAAAAGAATGTTCTCTGAGAAGTCCTGGGGTCGATTTGCTCTGACAACATTCATTTCTTTGTGGTTAGATTGTAGGTGATCTTCTTCTAGCATATTGGAAGTCCACTTAGTGGTCATCTCTTCTTATACGCATGTATAATATATATATATATATATATATATGTATATATGGCGCGATTCAACATAGTTTCCGTGAACCAAATTCACTCACAAGAAAATAGTTGGCCTTGGGCTATATAGTTAAAGGCACCTCCACAAGTTGTCACGCAGTGGGACTGAACCCGAGAACTCGCAGTTGGAAAAAGGAGCTTCTTGACCGCACAGTTAGATCCTTCCTTTTTCAAATTCGCAGGCAGTAATTTGATGCAAACCTGGTAGCTGTTATTAGCAAGGCCAAACGGTGACGCTACAGAAGAGGGGCCAAAATGTGTTTAGGGTCCGGGTAAATAATAACCGTTTCAGACGTGTTGGTGGAATTGATAATGTTGGTACAAGTGGTGGTGGCGGTGGTGGTGGCGGTGGTGGTGGCGGTGGGGGCAGTGGATCCAGAGGCAACGAGTGGACAACAACCAACGGGTCCAGTACCCCTACCCCTCCCTATCCTACAATACAAACTCAGCAATCCCTCCTCCTCCTCCTCCTCCTTATATTCCCTGTCCTTCTCCCCCTCCTCTCCGACCCTCCTCCTCCTCCTCCTCCTCCTCTTCCTTGCCTCCCCTTGCTAGCCATGTGTAGGAGAGGTGAAATAATTCATGTACAAACTTAAGCTATTCAAGAACTTAATTAAATCTCGTATTGACCGATCAAGCAAACAGGGGGGGGGAGCAGTCACCCCCCTACAGTCATCCCTACACCCTTTTCTGTCCCCCCCGTTTCCTGCTTCACCCCCTTCCAGCCTCCTATTGCTGCTTGCCCCCTTTATCTTGCCCTCTGCATGATTAGACCATTCTCTTTAACACCTGTTTCTGGAGCATCACCATCATGTGTCCCGCATACACACAGACTCACACACACACACACACACACATACACATACACATGCAAGTCCACATACACATTACCACACGCACACACATATACAAACTTGCACACTAACACTCATAAACACATACACGCACACAGTCACACTAGATGTGTGCGTGTCCATATATACGGGATATTGTGTGCTTGCAGAAACACATACACGTACACAGAAATCTACACACATACATTCATGCATCCACACGCATATCTATACACCATATAATATACACACGTATACACACATATACAGACGCACATGTGCGTGCACACACAGAGTACATGCATACATACATACATACATACATACATACATACACGTATACAAACATACATATACATACATACACATATATATAAATACATATATACAAGTGTGTGTATGTATATATGTTTCACTTATGAGGATATCGTACATATATATGTATATATATATATGTGTGTGTGTGTCTGCGTGTGCGTATGTATATATATATATATATATATATATATATGTATGTAGTACTGGACAAGAACGTATATATAGAAGACGATATAAACATGGACAGGACTTCGAACCCCTCATAGTCAAGAACCGGATATATTATATGCGTGTGTGTGTGTTTGTGTGTGTATGTATATATATATGTGTGTGTGTGTGTGTGTATATATATATATCTATAGATATATATATTATATATATATATATATATGGTGTATAGATATGAATAAATAAATGGTGTTTAACGCAGGTATAAATTAAATACTTTTACTTTCGACACATGTTTCGAAGATTTCACTGATACTATTCAAAAGAATAAATGGTATAAAACAATGCAATCTTCTCTTTACGGAAGTGAAAAAACGAAATTCGTCAATAAGACATTTTAATAGAAAATGATGGATTTGTATAGCGATAGACAGAACGCTATTAATATTGTTTGAAAAAAATATTATATGATATAAAGTCAGAAATAGCCTATAGAAATATAGCCTATAGAAAAATAGGATGTAATATATATATATGTTACATCACTATATATTTAAAAGATGAGGAGTTGGATATTTGTCCTCTTCGTGTTTGTTGTTAACACAACGTTTCGGCTGATATACCCTCCTGCTTTCATCAGGTGTCTTGGGGGAAATTACTTCAACATCACTTCAGCATCTAAGGTGTGGTACACCGTTCAGCTGTACAGGTAATGTCTATTCGATGGAGAGACTAAGCTTATGGGAAGCACGAACTTTAAATCACAATAGACAAATCATTTGAGCGAGTTATTCAGCGTGACACAACAGAACAGCGTTTCTCAGATTCGATTGAGATTTGAACTCTGGGTGCAGAGGGTTTGAATAAATACCCCAAGGCATTATATATATATATAAAAATTTAGGGTGAATACTTGATAAGTGTAAGCACCTGCATACGCCAGCTAGTAGCAGAGGTGAGAGGGTATATGCATCAAATGAAATCAAAAACAGAACACAAGGATGTCGCGGTACACGTGTTTCAAGCTTTATAAACGTCCTATTCTTACATCATTGTATAATCGACATAAAGGATGGTTTAAAGCTCTCTTCAGCCGCATGCAATTGCTACACCAAAGATTTACATCACATCATGAAAAATCCGAAAGGTACTTTTGGTATTACCCATAATTATAGGTATATCGAGACTCACTGAGAAAGTATGTTTGTAAATCTTCATGACCAAATAGGTGTGTAGGGTATCATTGGACTTCGAAAATCCGTCCATACTGTAGTTGCTTTACTTTTATCGATGTGCCGGAAAAAAGAGCTGCTTTGAGTTTCCGTCTCCCAAATCTACTCACAAGGATTTGGTCGGTCTGAGACTATAGTAGAAAACACTTACTCAAAAAGCCATGCAGTGGAACTGAACCCAGAACCACATGGATTGGTGTTCGTTATATTATTTATAAACAGCTAAAAAGAAGTCCTCAATTTCCTTTCCTTTCCAAGGAAAGGAAATGAAATACAGTGAAACTAAATAAATTCAAATCAAACAGAATACCTACATAAATATATTAAAGAACAAGACTAGAAAATACTTAAAACTGATAGCGTAAATGTTCTACATTTTTTCTTTATTCTATTTCATTCCATTTTATGTAATTTCTTTGGAAATCAGAAAGATGTTCTGTACAAGTATAATGATAAACTGACGAATAATGTATTTTTTTTACTTCTTCCGAAAAATCTTCGTAGAGATAACCAATATACTAGTGGTTCTCAAAAACAATCTTACAATACATTTTTCCACGAGCCACAAGGCCCGAAATGTTTTTTGGAGGAGAGGGCCAGTCGATTAGACCGACCCCCGTACACAACGGGTACTTAATTTATCGACCTTGAAAGGATGAAAGCAAAGTCGACCTCGGTGGAATTTGAATTCAGAACGTAGCGGCAGACGAAATACCTATTTCTTTACTACCCACAAGGGGCTAAACATAGAGTGGAAAAACAAGGGCAGATGAACGGATTAAGTCGATTATATCGAGCCCAGTGTGTAACTGGTACTTATTTAATCGACCCCGATAGGATAAAAGGCAAAGTCGAACTCGGCGGAATTTGAACTCAGAACGTAGCGGCAGAGGCAGTACCTATTTCTTTACTACTCACAAGGGGCTAAACACAGAGAGGACAAACAAGGACAGACAAACGGATTAAATCGATTATATCGACCCCAGTGCGTAACTGGAACTTAATTTATCAACCCCGAAAGGATGAAAGGCAAAGTCGAGCTCGGCGGAATTTGAACTCATAACGTAGCGGCAGACGAAATACCAATAAGCATTTCGCTCGGGGCGCTAACGTTTCTGCCAGCTCGCCTCCTTGGAAGCGAACTTCCTATTACACAGACTCATCTACACTCATACACAAACACACACACACATGGGTGCGCGCACACATACACACACGAGGGCACACGCGCATATATGTGTGCGTGCATGGTCCCGACATTGTGTGTGCGTGCCTACGTGTGTGTGTGTGTGTGTGTGTGTGTGTGTGTGTGTGTGTGCGTGTGTGTGTGCGTGTGTACATTAAGTCTATACTTTTACGTCGAATCTGTTTTAATGTCAACAGAAGTGAAAACTTCGTTGGTATACCTCGGTACCAAACAGTGACGCTATTCCGGGTATAATAAAGCTGAAGATGTCCACCCTGATGCCATTTGTCATAATAAATGCCGTTGTTATTTTTGGCATATTCAATTAGATCGAAGACAGTGAGATAGTTTAATCAGATGCGCTCGCGCACGAACACACAAACACACATACACACACACACACACACACACACACACACACACACAAGAAAATAAAACAGAGATAACTGTGGAAATATAACTATGTCCCTTGTATTCTTGGACTTCACCAATTTCTTCTTTTTTCTCCCGCTCCACCACCTCCTGCTCCTTCTAGATTTTTCATTCGCGACGACACCACCACCACAAAATAACAACAACAACAATTTCATCATCATCATAGTGAACGGTGTTGTCACCTAAAATGAATTCTGCTACGAAACATGAAAAGGAATTATTTAAAAGACATAATTTGGCAGAACATGGCATATATATATATATATATATATATATATACATACAAATATACATATATATATGTGTGTTATACACACTCACACACACACACATACACACACACACACACACATATATATATATATATACACATGTGGAGGCGTGTGGCTTAGTAGTTAGGGTGTCAGCACCATGATCGTAAGATTGTGGTTTCGATTCCTGGACTGGGCGACGCGTTGTGTTCCTGAGGAAAACACCTCATTTCACGTTGCTCCAGTCCACTCAGCTGTCAAAAATGAGTAACGCTGTGATGGACTGGCGTCCCATCCAGGTCGGAGGAGCACATACGCCATAGAAACCGGAAAACCGGGCCCATGAGCCTGGCTAGGCTTTAAAAGGACGCATTAATTTTTTTATTTTTATACACACACACACACACACGCACACATGTAAGAAAAAACATACGAAAGCACATATACAGAAGTGTGCGCTTAGCACAACAGGCAGAGCAAACAAGAAGGAGTCGCAGTACTCAATACGAAATAAGGAGTTAAAACCGATGGAAACTGAAAACCTCACAACTAGATATTCTAAGCCCCTCATTATCTTTCTCTCTATATGCCTGTCTTCCTGCCACCCCCCACATACACACACACATATACATATAGTTGCAAACGGGTTAAGAATCCTTACAAATCAAAGATTAATAGAAAAAGCGTGGAAGTGGAAGCAACCTGGAGGTATGTTTAATGATTCTTTTTACTTTTTTTCTTTGACCAGACAGGTTAAATATTTATATATTTATTACATTAAGTGACTTTTATTAACCATTACTGACTTCGATCTGTATGTTTTTTTTGGTTTCCAATTTTTCACGTGGCCTGCAATGTTGAGGAAGGGGACCAGTCGATTGCCTCGACCTCAGTATATAACCGGTATTTATTTTATCGATACCGGCAACAAGGATGAAACCCGAAGTCGACCTGTGGGGAGTAGAAAATACACTGTGGGTAGTTAGAAACACGTACACACACACACACACACACCACACACACACACACACACACACACACACACAACACACAAAGATGCACATATACACACAGACACACGATGAGGGGCTGAAAACTTCCAGGCAATAGAAAATACAGGAGAATCAGTTAATTGTGATTTTATTCAAATTATTCCTCTCTCAGATTCACACAGTAATTCCAGCGGTCCTTCAGTTTTCTAAGCTCTGTAAAAGAACTCTAAAGGCTGCTCCTCCAGCCAGGCCTTTCTCGACACCCTTAAAGTGGAGAACTTTTCAGTACTTTCTCGTGTGTGTGTGTGTGTGTGAGAGTACTTTCTTGTGTGTGTGTGTGTGTGAATATATCAGGTCATCCCATAAGTTATGTCCGAATTTTGATTAAAGAAAACAAGTGATCAAATGTTATATTTAATTGAAATTTAATCATCAATGTACTTTCCCAGATTATCTATGACTTCCTTCCATCTATTTACAAGCTTTTTAATCCCATCAATGTAAAACTCTTTTGGTTTCAAAGCGAAGAACTCTGAAATGTCAGTTTCGACCTCCTCCTGGCTTGCGAAGGTTATGTCCCCCAAATGATTCTGTAAACTACGAAACAAATGGTAGTCTGAAGGAGCCAGGTCGGGAGAATAAGATGGATGAGGAATTTTTTCCCAACTAAGCTCTTCGATCTTCTGCGATGTGATCTTTGCAGTGTGGGGTCGCGCATTGTCCTGATGAAACATGACTCCTTTTCGATTCACTAAAGCGGGTCTTTTTCTTTAAAGCTTGGTTCAAACGCTCTAATTGCTGACAGTAGACTTGAGTATTGATTGTTGCATAAGGTGGTAACAATTCAAAATGAATTACTCTTGCCAATCCCACCAGATAGAGAGAAGAACCATTTTTTCCATGAAGTTCCCTTCTCGGTTGTGGTTGAGCTTTTTCCCTTTTACCAAGCCACTGTTTCCGACGTTTAACATTTCGATAGGTCTATTTTTCGTCACCAGTCACGAGTCTATCCAAAAAGGGGGAAATGAGTTCGCGAGAATGGAGAGAAGAGCAGATGTCAACTCGGGATTTGCGGTTGCTTTCGGACAATTCACGAGGCACCCATTTTTGAAGTTTAGGAACATTTCTAAGTTGTTGAAGATTACGATGAACAGTTGTATGGTTTGAACTAAGCTCCATTATCAATTCTTCAACTGATAATGCAGGATTTTCTTCAAGTAATGCCTCAAGGAGTTTATTATCAAACTCAACTGGACAGACATCCTGTTCGATCTTCATCTTCAAGGCTGAAATCTTCACTTCTGAATTTTGCAAACCATCATCTGCAAGTTCGTTTATTCAAGCATTCTTTCCCATAAACTGAGTGTATGTTTCGAGTCGCTTCGGCTGCAGAGTTTCCTTTTTTGTACTCGAAGTATTATGTGCCTTAAATGCTCTTTGGATAACTTCCATGTAAGAAAGGGTTTTAATGAAAGAAATTTTAATTCTATTATTCCGTGAAATGATATTTAATTATTTTAAATGTACACAAAGGCATAAAAATAATTTTTAATTCCATTAGACATTCTAAAATAATATTAAATGTCATTCAATTTTTAAAAAAAGGTAAAATCGGACAGAACTTATGGGATGACCTGATATATATGTTTGTGTGTATGTATAGGTAATTGTTGGCAGATACTGGAAGATATTTCATTCCATTTTTATTGAGGGTATTCAATATTAATTTTTACTTGTCACAGAGGGTAAATTAGCATATAGTATAATGCCGTTCATTTTCCAATATTTTAATATATTCTAAAATCTATACCGCGCTTTTTAACTCTCATTAGTATTAATTAGTTGCCGACTCAGTTGTTTCTTCGTCTGAAAACGCTGACTAATAACATAGTTGTTATAGAAACAAATGAAACTATGTCTCCCGTATTTGAAACGGTTCGGATGCAGTTTATAAAAATTTCTTTGGTGGATACAACTATTCGACTAAGCAGAAAGAAAACGAAAAAACTGAAAGGGATTCTGTGTTTAGAGATGTTGGTATTTTAAAAAGAATCTTTACGTAAACAGTAAGTTATTTTTGAAAGGTATTTTTATGAAAATTCTTGTGTAACGTAGGCAAGTTATGAAGTCAGCGATCTAATTGTAAAGACACTGAAACCATACATCAAAGGCGAGTTTCTTAAGATGTGTATAGTATCCATTGCACGAATTTTAACTACAGAGCAAAAAAGAAAAATATTAAAAATACTAAATCTGTTAGTGAAAGGAGAAAGGAATACTCATTACAGACTGGCGGTGGTCTGCGTCGGCGAGGTTTGTATTTTATTTAGAAAAATTGGCAGAAAGGGTGTAGAGAATTTACTGTGAGGAGTGGAATTTGCAGCGGTTCGGGAATAGTCTTTCACCAGGGAAAAGTTGACAAGGAACGAACTTAAAAGAACGGTAGCAGTGTAAAGTATAATAAGCATCAACTATATTTGAAGAAAATGTAAAATCAAGATAGCTGCCCGACAGCTCCACTTCATTAAAACATGCATCTCCTTCAAGCTATACACAAAATCTATCAATTCATCTGCCAAGCGGTTAGGACTCACAGAACATCAAGAAAGAAAACTAAAACATCAAAAAGAAAATATACACAGAAATCAACCAATACCAAAAACGAAAGATAGTCCTGCTGCATGAACTGAAAAACACCACTACTCCACACGAAAGAGACGCATTCATGACAAACATCCAACAAGAATACCTATTTCTTTATTACCCACAAGGGGCTAAACATAGAGGGGACAAACAAAGACAGACATAGGTATTAAGTCGATTACATCGACCTCAGTGCGTAACTGGTACTTTATTTATCGACCCCGAAAGGATGAAAGGTAAAGTCGACCTCGGCGGAATTTGAACTCACAACGTAACGGCAGACAAAATACCTATTTCTTTACTACCCACAAGGGGCTAAACATAGAGAGGACAAACAAAGACAGACATAGGTATTAAGTCGATTAGATCGACCCCAGTGCGTAACTGGTACTTAATTTATCGACCCCGAAAGGATGAAAGGTAAAGTCGACTTTGGCGGAATTTGAACTCACAACGTAACGGTAGACAAAATACCTATTTCTTTATTACCCACAAGGGGCTAAACATAGAGGGGACAAACAAGGACAGACATAGGTATTAAGTCGATTACATCGACCCCAGTGCGTAACTGGTACTTAATTTATCGACCCCGAAAGGATGAAAGGTAAAGTCGACCTCGGCGGAATTTGAACTCAGAACGTAACGGCAGACAAAATACCGCTAAGCATTTCGGCCGGCGTGCTAACGGTTCTGCCAGCTCGTCGCCGCCGAGTTAACCATGCCTGTAAAAATAAGAAAAAGGTGGAAATTTTACCAGTGAGTGTGTTATGTTATATAAGGCACAAAAAGAAAACGACTCTCCCCAAATTCTGTTGTCATTCTTTAATTTAATTCCTGTCAACTTTTTCTTGGATTTCCCACCGCCGACGGCAATTTCATTGTAAGAAGAGACGGCGGGGGAATGAGTAATTTCTGATTTCTTGTGATTTTCTCCCCTACGTGTTTGAAGCCATTACATTACAAGTAATCCATCATCATTTTGTACGGTTTCATCGTCTTTAGGAGTGAAAAATTGATCAGCATGGTTGTTGTTGAACATTCGAGAGTTTGAAACACTGGCAAGTGACTGGTCCTTTTTTCAGGGAATTTTTTCCTCAACTTTGACATGATTCTAATTAAGGTTGCTAATGAAACATTTGGATAATCTTTTCTTGTGTGTTTATCAATAACAGTTCTTTTCTAGCTTGGATTCCAAGTCAATTTTTCCCCACACTAATGTCTAATTTGATAGTTTTCAATCTTCAAAAATAATATATATATATATATATATCAGAGTTGGGGCAAAATGAGTAATGCCTTATTTCCGTAATTTCTTCTCTTTAATTGCATGGTTTGTAAAATATCCAGAACATAGCTACTCCAGCAGAACGTGTAGACGCTATAGAGAATATTTTATCTTGGGTACTTAGATTTAGTCAAGTTTCGTTAATTTCATATCAAGTGCAATTTTGCCATATTCCTCTTTCATTTGACCTAAATATTTTTGATTTTTGCTGCATTCATGATCTTTTCGATATCGAAAGACGGATACATATGTGTAGGAATTTTTCTTCAAATGTAATTATAGAGAAATGAGGAAACAAATGTCATCCTATTTCATCTTAATCATTTTGTCCCACCTATTTTTCTTAATATAGAGGGGACAAATAAGAACAGACAAAGGGATTAAATCGATTACATCGACCCCAGTGCATAACTGGTTCTTGTATTTGTCGACCCTGAAAGGATGAAAAGCAAAGTCGACCTCGGCGGAATTTGAACTCAGAACGTAGCGGCAGCTGGGGAACACATACGCCATTGAAACCGGGAAACCGGGCCCATGAGCCTGGCTAGGCTTTAAAAAGGCGCATTTATTATACAAAAATGAACATCATTTTCTATTCTACTGTTAGTTGTGTTTCATTTTGAAAAAAAAATTAATTAATGGTTTATTGTTGTTAATATTTTGAATTACATGTAAATGGTTTCCAAAAAGTCTCTCCGCAGTGAATTTTTTTTCATCCTGACTCTCCAAGAGTCAGACACTCCAAGAGTCAGACACTCCAAGATGTATTTCAAAACATGTGTAGAAGAGTCAACTTATGTATTGAAAATGAAGGACGACACTTTCAACACCTCTTAAAAAAATTTTTAAAGTCTCTTAAAGTCTAATATATACTTTTGTAGTGTTATACCATCTTATAAATATTTATTTTGCAATAAAATACTTACTGCGGAGAGACTTTTTGAACACCCTGTATATACAGGTGCCCCGAAACCTCTGAAGTGCTTAGGGCCTCTATGGGTCCTAATCCTTCCCGGGACGACTCATATTTATTTTGCAATAAAATGCTTATTGCGGAGAGACTTTTTGAACACCCTGTATATACAGGTGCACCGAAACCTCTGAAGTGCTTAGGGCCTCTATGGGTCCTAATCCGTCCCGGGACGACTCATATTTATTTTGCAATAAAATGCTTATTGCGGAGAGACTTTTTGAACACCCTGTATATACAGGTGCACCGAAACCTCTGAAGTGCTTAGGGCCTCTATGGGTCTTAATCCGTCCCGGGACGACTCCATGCTTTCTTAAAACATTAAGTGTGAGTTAATGGAGATTTAGCTACCATTTTTCAGGGCAGGTGATAATGTAGATGTGCTAGTGTTTAGATCTTGCTTTTGTGATTGTTCTTCATATTAATGTTAAAATTTATGTTATTGTTGGTGATGTTGAATATGCTAGTGAGGTTCCTTAGTTTGACTGTTGCTGTCTTCTTATTTTTCTTCTTCTTTTTTTTAATCAGGACTCACGCCATTAGCCACAATGTATAATCTCTAATTCGAGCCTACTCTAAGCTACTAAGAGTGCGTGTGGCAACTTGAAGATCCACCCAACACACGCGATAGACTGACGGTTGCACGAGCGCGAAAGCTACGTTATTATCCTCATTCTGTAAACGGTGGCTTTTAACGGGTGGAGAGCTGAACCATCCTGGGGTACAGAGGATTCGCAATCTAGACTAGGGTCTGAAAGTTTACCACACCATAGTGGGTTACACCATGGTTCCTCTGCTTTGTGACAGAAGTAGGAAGAAAGAGTGAGAGAAAGTTGTGGTGAAAGAGTACAGCGAAGTCAACCCCCACCCGCCGGAGCCACATAGAGCTTAGGTGTCTTTTCCTCAATAAACACTCACAATGCCCGGTCTGGGAATCGAAACCGCGTTCTTACGACCGCGAGTCCGCTGCGCTAACCACTGGGCCATTACGCCACCACTGTAGTTGTTGTTGCCGCCTCCGCCGTGTGTGTGAGGATTCGTAATCTAGACTAGGGTCCGAAAGTTTACCACACCATTGTGGGTTACACCATGGTTCCTCTGCTTCGTGGCAGATGTAGGAAGAAGGAGTGAGAGAAAGTTGTGGTGAAAGAGTACAGCAAAGTCGACATCCACCCGCCGGAGCCTCATGGAGCTTTGGTATCTTTTCCTCAATAAACACTCACAATGCCCGGTCTGGGAATCGAAACTGCGTTCTTACGACCTATTTCTTTACTACCCACAAGGGGCTAAACACAGAGGGGACAAACAAGGACAGACAAACGGATTAAGTCGATTACATTGACCCCAGTGCGTAACCGGTATTTAATTTATCGACCCCGAAAGGATGAAAGGCAAAGTCGACCTCGGCGGAATTTGAACTCAGAACGTAGCGTCAGACGAAATACGGCCACGCATTTCGCCCAGCGTGCTAACGTTTCTGCCAGCTCGCCACCTTAGTTCATACGACCGTGATGTCCGCTTCCCTAACCACCGGGCCATTGCGCCTCCGCAATTGTTGCCGTTGTTACATTCGCCGCCGACGTCGTTGTTGGGTTATCGTTTTGTCTCGGTTGTTGTCGAAGTTTACTATTTGTGGTTGATGATGTTGCTTTTGAATGTCTTGGGGGATATTTCTGTCTGTGCTGCGGTTAATGTTGTTGTTCTTATTGGTGTTGTCGTTGTTGTTGTCAGCGATGACTTTCAAGAAAGACGATAAATCTGATAATATATAACAGTATATAACAGCTCAAACTTGGCTTCGGACAGATAAGTAGGGTAAAGACTAGCCACAAGATTAAGCCTTAAGGAGAGACAAAGAGAGACAAAGAGAAAGAGAGAGAGAGAGGGGGGGCAGAACATCAGGGTGGTCCGTTGATAGAAAGAGGTTCTTAGTAAATAATCAGGACGTGTGGACAGGAGGATGTGTGTGTATATATATATATATATATATATATATACGTGTGTGTGTGTGTGTGTGTGTGTACATGTAAGTATGTATATATATATATATAAATATATATATATATATATAAATATACATACATATATATATATATATAGCCATACATATACATACACAAACATATATATATATATATATATGGGTGTTTGAGTGTGGTTATGTGTATACACACATAGATATATACATATGCATATATATATATGTATAGATATAGATACATATATATATATATACGTACATATACATACATATACATACGTACATATATATATATATATACATACACAAACACACATATATATGGGTGTTTGAGTGTGGTTGTGTTTATACACACATAGATATATACATATGCATATATATATATATGTATGTATAGATATAGATACATATATACATACATATACATACATATACATACATACATATACATATGTACGTACATAAATATATATATACATACATGCACGCACGCACACACATACATATATGGATGTTTGTGTGTGTTTGCGTGTGCTTGTGTGTGTGTGTGTGTGTGGTGTGTGTGTGTGTGTGTGTGTGTTGTGTGTGTTTGTGTGTGTGTGTGTGTGTGTAACACAGAGAAAGATTGAATGAGCAAGGTGAAATGATACAGCTTCACAGAAACTATTTATCCAATGCAGCAGCGTGGGTTTAGAGATAATGCTCGTGACGCCGTCAATCGTGGTGACAGGATTAGCGATGATGATGATGATGATGAAGATGATGATGATGACAGACGATATAGCCGTGGTTATGATGGGTGGGTGGAACTATTAATCACGGGGTGGTGGAGGTCTCATGTAGAATAAGTGTGTGGGATGGTTCCAGCGATATCGTAGGTAGAAGAGTCTAGTCAAAAGTACTTACATCCAGTTTAGATTCGTTCCTAGAGTTCAACAAGGACACTTTAATTTCGGTAAAAATAAATTCTATCTATGGTAGGCGCAGGCATGGTTGTTTGGTTTAAAGAATTCGTTTCGCAATCTTGTGGTTCCAGGTTCAGTTTCACGGCGAGGCGCAATGAGTTGGTGTCTTCCAATTTTATGTTTCTTTAGCGGTGTCCGGTCTTTTGTAAATATTCCGACTAGATATCCAGTGTGAAGATTTCTCTCTCCGTTCTCATCACCATTCTCGTTGGCTTTGTCTATCTGTCTGTCCATCTGTCTATCTGTCTATTTATCTCTGTGTCTCTCTCTCTGTCTCTCTCTCTCTCTCTCTCTCTGTGCTTATTTATCTCTCTCTAACTGTTTGTCTATCTCTCTATCGGTTTGTCTATCTGTCTGTCTATTTATCTCTCTCGTTCTGTCTGTCTGTCTATTTATTCATCACTATATCTAACTACGTATGTATTTAGCTATCTATCTATCTATCTGTCTGTCTATTCATCCTTCTCTATCTGTTTGTGTGTCTATTTCTCTCTCTCTCTCTCTCTCTCTCTCTCTCTCTCTCTCTCTCTCTCACTATCTATCTATCTACACACACATCCACATACACATATACACTGGTAAAAAAGAACATGAACATGGTACTCTTTTTTCTTTTGCATCTGTTACACATATTTCTGTATTCGGTAACACATGATGTCACTGTTATTTATGACAACCCTAACCCTAAAACTCTAACCCTAACCCTAAAACCTTACAGCTAAAACCACTACAAACGCACGAACGATGACAAAGAACAGTGACAAACGAAAAATACACCGCCGATAGTTGTTGTTGAGAAACAACGGCAGTAATTTTATTCAACTGAATACATGTCATTGATTGGTTGAAATTACCGAAATACGACAACTTTAACGTGAAATAACTTCCTAAATATAAGCTTTTCTCAAAAACGCTAAGAGTAAAAGATGTTTTTACGACACATTCTACCAGTGTCCGAAATTTGAAAGTGTTTACTTACAAAAAATTATTTTTTAGATCTGTCGATCAAAAGGTAGAGATCCTAGCAGCATATTACAGTTATTTCTATTTAAAAAAGATGTTTCCTCGCCTACTACACTTTTGCATCAAATGTTATAAATGTCTAGATTTGCCACACCGGTTCTCTATCTCTGACCCATATTGCCTCTGAATTTTTGATTAATAGTATAGCCATAAGGTTATATTATTTATAACAATAAAGTTATGAATGGTATAGTCTTATGGCTATACTATTTATAGCCTTTGGTTACGGAGTTCCTTTCGCAATTGTGTGGTTTCAGGTTCATTTCCACGGTGAGGCATAATTATTTGGTGTTTCCCACTTTGTGTGCCTTTAGTGGTGTCCGATCTGTTGTAAATATTCCGGCTGAATTTCCAGTGTGAAGATTCCTGTTTCCAAATTCAACACCATAGCCATAAAGGTTGTGACACCATTTCCAGTGGCAACTTAATGTGTTCAGCTACCAGCCTAGCTCCGCTGCTCGTCAGGCTGAGAAAAGCGAACTATGAAAGTATCGGTCGCTCGCTTATAGGTCTATGGTTGAGCCTGTAGAAGTGGAGACCGCCGGCGCTCTCGGCCCACAGGCCATATCCATCCTCAATACTAATGGGGCAGAGATGGCTATCCATAAGTACTAGCCCAGTGAATCAGAGTGGTTGTTCCAGCGCATCTCCCTCACGATCCTCCGGGGCAATGCCGTTTCCATTTTGTCTGCTGGGATGATGAGGTGGTCTGAATCAAAGGAAATCGAGAGAATGCGAGAATTTCTTTGTTTACTACACGAATAATATGTTTATTCATCTAGTTATGAGTAGGTCCCACAAGAATAACGATGGACATAGTAGACAAATTTCATAAATGAACAAATATACAATAGCCATAATTTTAACACATGATTTCTGGATCACGTCAATACACACACAAACACACACTCATACATACACACACTGTAAAAATAAATATAGCATATGTATACCTACACGTCAAAGGTATGTGTGTGCATGTATATATATATATATATATATATATATCGTGAAGTATATTTGTCACTTAAATGTGGCTAACACTTAAGAGTGGATGATACTGTAGCTTGTAGCCCCAGGTAGATCTCCACCAGCTGGCTATTGACACACTTTCTATGCCCTTACAGTATTTGCAAAGGGAAGTTATCCTTTCCATCTTCAACCTGACGTGATACACACGGACCCGGGTTTCTGTGTACTGACCTGTCATCAGCGTGTGACAATCACCGGTTGTCAATGTGTGTCGATATATACATGTGTTATCGATATATATATATATATATATATATATATATATATATAATATGTATGTATGTATGTATGTATGTATGTATGTATGTATGTATGTATGTATGTATGTATATATTGACCAAAGCTGCATTCACTGCTGCAGAGTTGTTTTGATATACTACACGTGGCTGAAAAGGGAGATGGGAATTCTACTTTGTTGTATATTTTTACAAGTGAATGTATATATTGCTGTACGAAGTCGCTGCTCGTATACATATGTGTAGATATCCATGAATTTATTTTACGGAATAACGTTGCTGAAGATAGCAGTAATAATAATTTTTTTACCTTAAGCTCGAAACGGGATCTTGTACACGGTTAACCAAAAGTTTAATTCATTATCTTTCGTTTGCTCGACTACATCCCGAGTTTATTTTTCGGAGTTTTTAAGGTGGTATTAGCGTCTTTTGGTGTCTATTTTCTAGCGCGTGGAGAGGCTTATAGCCATTCCCTTGTTATAATTATGTATATAATATAATATTTGTAAAATTCTCCTATAAGATTTTTATTTCCCCGCTGATCCATTGGTAAAATCATTAATGATTTTCACCCTTTATTATAATTAACATATATGTAGGCGCAGGAGTGGTTGTGAGGTAAGTAGCTTGCTTACCAACCACATGGTTCCGGTTTTCAGTCCCCCTGCATGGCACCTTGGCAAGTGTCTTTTACTATAGCATCGGGGCGTCCAAAGCCTTGTGAGTGGATTTGGTAGATGGAAACTGAAAGAAGCCCGTCGTATATATATATATATGTTGTGTGTCTGTCTTTGACAACCGATGCTGATGTGTTTACATCCTCGTCACTTAGCTGTTCGATAGAATAAGTACAAGGCTTACAACGAATAAGTCCTGGGATCGATTTGTTCGACTAAAGTGGGTGCTCCATGATGGCCGCAGTCAAATGACTGAAGCAAATAAAAGAATATGTATATGTGTAAATATGTGTGGATATGTGTGTATTTATGTATATATATATATATATATATATATATATATATAAGCGAGAAAGAAGCAACAAGAATGGATAGGTTTTTAGTACGATCGTTTCATACAAGGACAGGTTTTATTAAAAGTTGCAAAGATTACAGCATATAAACGAGTCCCGTACTCATCAGCTAAAATACATGTAAGTTCTCTAGACATCCTAGTGTTTGAGGCTATACTCATGAAGTAATGTAGATAATTAAACAGATTTCTAAAGAACTTTAATGAACTTTAGAAATCTGTTTAATTATCTACATTACTTCATGAGTATAGCCTCAAACACTAGGATGTCTAGAGAACTTACATGTATTTTAGCTGATGAGTACGGGACTCGTTTATATGCTGTAATCTTTGCAACTTTTAATAAAACCTGTCCTTGTATGAAACGATCGTACTAAAAACCTATCCATTCTTGTTGCTTCTTTCTCGCTTATATATATATATATATATATATATATATATATATATATATATATATATATATATAGGTAGAGACAGACAGACAGATAGACAGACAGACAGATGTAGGAGTCCTGCCAACAAAGTAGCCACTATATGTTAGTAATTTCTTCTGAAAGAAAGTTTTATTATTCTTAATGGTTATCTAGATTGCCCGAAGTTATGTTTGCGCAGGTGATGATGAAAACGTGAAATCTTGAAATACTTATTTATACATGCCAATCCGCACAAACACCTACACGCATATATATATATATATATATATATATATATATATATATATATTATATGTATATATATATATATATATATATATGTATGTATATACTTATATATATATATATATGTATGTATATACTTATATATATATATATATATGTATATACTTATATATATATTTATATACATATATGTATATATTACTGTTATGTAAATTCTTACATATATCGATGTATATTTATATAAGTATATATTTGCATTAACATCCATAAATATTTGTGTATATGAATATATATACTTTTTAATCAGATATATAAATATAAGAGCCAATCCGAGACACCCGTTTAAATTCATATCCTTCGTCGGTACATAAATATATCTGGAATATTGAAAATGCTCGCAGATTTTGTAAATAGTCTGAAAAATTTTTTTAGCCCTTCTTGCATACCTTTTACATCATGTTGAACTGTACAAAATATATTCCGCCCAACAGGTGCATAGAAGCACATCTGTTAAGATTCGTGCAAGTTTTCCCCCTCAATGTATGTATATTACATAAAGGACGTCATGCAGTATGTATGTTTCACACATTGATGACTTTAACATGAATGGTCGTGTTATTGTTGTGGATTACTGCGCTGTTGTCAGAGTTATTTATTAGTTATAAGAAGTTGTCCAAGTTTCTTCCTTTCATTTTTTTTTGCTTTTGTTTTAATTGAGAAGAGAAGGCGAAGTGTGTCAGTGGTGTATATAAATATATCAGGTGTTCCGTTTAATGATACATCAAGAAAGTTATTCATCTTCATAATTTCTTATTTGGTACTTTTGAACACTTTATATTTTCATTGCACATTTCATACAGTTTATAGAGAATCATGCAGCGCTGTTGTCGGTTTGTGTTGCTTTTCTGGATTTCTCATTGAAAAATTACGACAGACTCAATTAAAATATTACTCTTTTCTCCTCTACCATTCGTATTTATTTAATATTCCGAGTAAATATATACTTTATAGCTACAGCTATTTCATCTATATTCAATGTCTTTGTAGAAGGAGCGACAACACAGTTCTAATTTTCCCGCTTAAATATTTTCCTCTTCCTATTGGTGTTGGCTCCTAACAAGATTACGACGAGTTGCTAGAAAGTTCATGGGTTTGGGTAAAAGAAAATACAGGAGAATTAGTTAATTATGATTTTACCCAACATATTCCCCCTTTAAATTCACATACGTATTGCAGTGGTCCTTCAGTTTTTTTAAAGCCCTGTAAAAAACTCGGAATGTTGGGCCCCCAAATAGGCCTTTTTGTGATATCCGAAAAGCCAGGAACATTCCAGCTCCCCTTCATATACTATTCCTGGAAAACGCACAAAAAAATGTCCTACTTATGTTATTAATATGTAACCGCAGGAAGGGTTTGGCATAATCGTTAGTATGCCGGACAAAATGTTTAGTGGCATTTTGTCCGACTTTACGTTCTGAGTTTAAATTCTGCTGAGGTCGACTTTGCGTTTCATCCTTTCGAGATCGATAAAATAAGTACCAGTTGATAACTGGGGTGGGGGATGTAATCAACTTATCTCCTACCCCGAAATTGCTGGTTGGTCCTGTGCCAAAAACTTGGGCTGCTCTATTTAAACACACCTATACTCAAAGATGTTCCACTCATGGCCATTCCATCGTATTCCCAGGTACTGTACAATCAGGATCATAGCATCTAAAATGTCTTTTTTGTTTTAAGACGGTACGATGTAATTTAGTGAATGGGGGTGTGGTCTGTCACTTACCCCGTTCGAACAATACAAAGATCTGGAACAGGTACTACCCAACATCCCACCCGACGCCCTAACAAGTCCGCCAATTCCTCACCCTTGACAGTTACATTGTTTTTTTATTGACAGTT
>NC_043014.1:41829249-41855497 GCF_006345805.1 Octopus sinensis
TGGTTGTATGTGTAGTTGATCGAGTATATATGGGTTGTTGTATACACTCGCATATACACACTGACACACACACCTATAAATTCATACGTACATACATAGGTACGTATATACAAACAGACAGAGAAATTAGACTTCTCAAAACCAGAAAGCAGAAAGCTGATTCGAAAACTACAGATCCAACCCATCACTGGAACTATAAAGATCTGTAAAACTTCCCAGAAGTTTATCATTTAAGTATATATGAGCATGTCTAGACCTGCAACTATATGCATGAGAATACATACATAAAACAAAACATACAAATCGGCACGTATACATACATACATACATACAATCGAAACTGCAAAGATAATCTGGAACTCGACTGAGGAAAGAAAACTCCGAATGACAGGTCCTTGTTTTTTCCTCTGTCCCTCTTTTGTATCATTTAACTGTCTGGATGTTTTGCCTTCTTGTCCTATTTTTTGTATTCTTTTTTAAATACATACATACTTTGTTGATGTTGAAATTCTAATGAAGGAGCCTTGTATCTGGGTTAGAAACTGGCTCTCCCTCTATTGGCAAGAAATCTTGAACAAAAAATGAATAATGAGTACACAGACATACTGTCTGTATGTGTGTGTGTGTATGTGTGTTGTGTATGTGTGTGTGTATGTGTGTGTGTGTGTATGTATTTCCCCGAACCCCGTATTCAACGTTGTATTTTTTTGAGAGGGTTAAAAATTACGATTCAATATATAAAAGTTTTTGCGCACGCATGCTCACAAATATAGACAAACACATACGCTCGCACATACAAGCAACCCCCCCCCCCGCACAACACATGCACGCTTACACATACATATATATTTCTTTACTACCCACAAGGGGCTAAACACAGAGGAGACAAACAAGGACAGGCAAACGGATTAAGTCGATTACATCGACCCCAGTGCGTAACTGGTACTTAATTTATCGACCCCGGAAGGATGAAAGGCAAAGTCGACCTCGGCAGAATTTGAACTCGGAACGTAACGGCAGACGAAATACGGCAACGCATTTCGCCCGGCGTGCTAACGATTCTGCCAGCGCGCCGCCTTACACATACATATATACATAAATGTTTGGTTCCGCAATTTCCCTCGGGACATATGATATAAAATTATACAGGCGTAGGAGTGGCTGTGTGGTAAGTAGCTTGCTTACCAGCCACATGGTCCAGGGTCAGTCTCACTGCGTGGCATCTTGGGCAAGTGTCTTCTGCTATAGCCTCGGGCCGACCAAAGCCTTGTGAGTGGATTTGGTAGACGGAAACTGAAAGAAGCTCGTCGTATATATATGTATATATATATATATATATATATATATATGTATATATGTGTGTGTGTATATGTTTGTGTGTCTGTGTTTGTCCCCACAACATCGCTTGACAACCGATGCTGGTGTGCTTACGTCCCCCTAACTTAGCGGTTCGGTAAAAGAGACCGATAGAATAAGTACTAGGCTTGCAAAGAATAAGTCTTGGGGGCGATTTGCTCGACTAAACGCGGTGCTCCAGCATGACTACAGTCATATGACGGAAACAAGTAAACAAAAAAAGAGTAAAAGAGTATACATACACACGCATACACACACGTATATGGGATATATAAACAGGACGTTTACGTTACGAAACTCTTCCACTTATGATGGTTATCTGGAAACTGAAAGGTGGGAACGTCTCTTAAGATTTCTGCACCAGTAATCCCGAAATTTACAAAACATTTGTAGAATATATGCATAATAAGAATATCATGGCAAAGAATTTATCAAGGTATCTTTTTACGTCATCCAAGGAACTGAATTTTTTACCATTAAGACTATTCTGCAGAGACCTGAATAAGTGGAAATCCGAAGGAGCAATATCTGGTGAATATGGAGGGTGGAGTAACACATCCCAGCCAATCTGCAGAAATTTTTGTCTGGTTCCCAAAGTATCAAGTGCCGAAAATGAACTTTCTTATCTTCCATTTTAAAGGGTTACAGAATTAACACAGGTTATAAACCTTTTTCCACGAAAAGAAAGCTTAAACTGTGCTCTAAATGGAGGTGTAGTAAAATCCTATTTTATGGACTCAACCATGTTCTAAAATGAGTCGAAAGGCAAGCTACTATAAATCGGCACGAACTTTCCAGTCAACCCAATATTTGCAACTAAACAATCCTTGTGTCATATCCTTGTGTCATGACAACAATTTCTGGTTTATTTCCATGCACTGTGCAAGTTTTCTTTCGCAGCGCACGTTGGAATCAACTCATCGAAACACCGCTGAACACATTGTATACATTACCTACAGAGATAGTTACTAATTCTGCTTGCAATAGAAAGTGTCAAGTGAAATGCCGCATATTATTTGCTGCAGCTATCTATACTTTGAAATGCAATATCGCTGAGACCAACCTTACAAATTTAATCTTCCGAACTTTGATGAACAGAATATCTACTGAAGTTGAATATCTTTTCTCTTTCATACATAGACACATTTTTTTATTTATTTATGCGTCCTTTTCAAGCCAAGCCAAGCCAGGCTCATGGGCCCGGTTTCCCGGTTTCTATGACGTATGGGTTCCCCCCAGCTGGAGGGGACGCCAGTCTATCGCAGCGTTACTGAATAAACAGGAAGAAAGAGTGAGATAAAGTTGGGGCGAAAGAGTACAACAGGGGTCGCCACCCCCCCTGCCAGAGCCTCGTGGAGCATACAACACTCGGTCTGGGAATCGAAACCGTGATCCTCCGACCGCGAGTCCGCTGCCCTAACCACTGGGCCATTGCACCTCCACACATAGACACATACTTTCTCTAATAGAACTGGCTCCGTTGTTCTGTGAGAAGCGTGGTGGACCCATACCTTAGAGGCTCGTTTATGGTAAGTACGCTGCGCGAAGGATACTGTTTTATCATATTCATTTCAACTGAGTTGTCTACAAATATACCAAGCATATACCTGGATGTAACCTAACGGGATAATGGAACGAATTAGGCTCGACATAAAAAAAAATAATCAATACCTGGATAGGCGCAGGAAGCTTGGATGTGGCTGTGTGGTAAGTAGCTTGCTTACCAACCACATGGTTCCGGGTTCAGTCCCACTGCGTGGCACCTTGGGCAAGTGTCTTCTACTATAGCCTCGGGCCAACCAAAGCCTTGTGAGTGGATTTTGTAGACGGAAACTGAAAGAAGCCAGTTGTATATATGTATAAAGATGTATGTTTGTGTGTCTGTGTTTGTCCCCCTAGCATTGCTTGACAACCGATGCTGGTGTATTTATGTCCCCGTCACTAAGCGGTTCGGCAAAAGAGACCGATAGAATAAGTACTGGGCTTACAAAAGAATAAGTCCCGGGGTCGAGTTGCTCGATTAAAGGCGGTGCCCCAGCATGGCCGCAGTCAAATGACTGAAACAAGTAAAAAGAGAGAAAGAGAAAATAGAGATTCGATAGCAATTGAGAGTCAACATCATAAGACCCATCAAGGACAACAGATGGACAATCAGGGTGACGGAGTGTGGATATCAAGATAATGGACAAGATCAAGAGACGGACGAAAAACATGGAGAAATGGTCGCACCCGCTATCTGGGGTCTACGTGTCCACGACTGAACAGAGACAGACAGCGGTGGAATGAGTCGAAGAAGCACTTCGTCCTTCGGGATGGTGATGAAACTCCAGATAGGGATAAGAATAGCTGCATATATATTAACAGAGGTAGGGACAAAGCATAACTAACTGACCTGGTTACGCTAAAACCTAAACGGTGTAATTTTCTTGGAAGCACTCCGTCGGTTACGACGACGAGGGTTCCGGTTGATCCGAATCAACGGAACAGCCTGCTCGTGAAATTAACGTGTAAGTGGCTGAGCACTCCACTGACACGTGTACCCTTAACGTAGTTCTCGGGGATATTCAGCGTGACACAGGGAGTGAAAAGGCCGGCCCTTTGAAATACAGGTACAACAGAAACAGGAAGTAAGAGTGAGAGAAAGTTGTGGTGAAAGAGTACAGCAGGGATCACCACCATCCCATGCCTGCCGGAGCCTCGTTGAGCCTTTAGGTGTTTTTCGCTCAATAAACACTCACAACGCCCGGTCTGGGAATCGAAAAAACCGCGATCCTACGACCGCGAGTCCGCTGCCCTAACCACTGGGCCATTGCGCCTCCACTAACGGTGTAATGGAGTGACACGACAACAAGACTTTTCGCTTTGTATATAGAATTAGCAGAAACAAAATAACATTCGAGATGTGCAAATATCAGTTAATTACACGTGTTGTAACCACACAGCTGTGGTGTCACTATTGCTAATTTGTCCACATTTTGAGGTCTAGTAAGGGGTGTAGGGGAATATTTCTATATTTTCTTCATAAACCTGTATCGTTTCCGTTGTTATAGATTTTATTTTCGCTGCATCTCGTATTTCAACCTTCTCAGCCGACATCCAGTTTGTGACGTCATGCTTTCATTTTAATTATATGCATACATACATATATGTATGCATGCATGCATGTATATATGTATGTATGCATGTATGTATGTATGTATGTATGTATGTATGTATGTATGTATGTATGTATGTATGTATATATTATATGCGGAGTAGGGTTGCTCTCATTCTGATGAGATCTTAGAACTGTTTCATATAGAATTTAGAACGTCCGTTTACTACCAAAACTTTATACATATATGCATACATACATTCATGCATATATATATATATATATATATATATATATATATATATAAGGGGATGCTTCCTCGTTTCAAATATCGGCACTCCTATATCCGATATTGATACTTCAAAATGGAAAAAGGTATATATATATATATATATATATAATATATATATATATATATATATATATATATATATAATAAAATATATGATAGCAGTTTTCAGTATATATTTTCATACATATACATTATATATACAGTACATACATACCTCATACATACAATATATATATATAATATATAAATTATATTATATATATATATATATATACATCTCTCTCCCTCTCTCTCTCTCTCTCTCTCTCTCTGTATATATATTATATATATGTGTGTGTGTGTGGTTGTGTGTGTGGTGTGTGTGTGTGTGTGTGTGTGTGTGTGTGTATGTTTGTGTGGAGGCGCGTGGCTTAGTGGTTAGGGTGTCAGCACCATGATCGTAAGATTGTGGTTTCGATTCCTGGATCGGGCGACGTGTTGTGTTCTTGAGCAAAACACTTCATTTCATGTTGCTCCAGTCCACTCAGCTGGCAAAAATGAGTAACGCTGCGATGGACTGGCGTCCCGTCCAGCTGGGGAACACATACGCCATAGAAACTGGGAAACCGGACACATGAGCCTGGCTAGGCTTTAAAAGGGCTCATTTATTTTATTATATTCGTCTTTTTTTTTTCCCTCACTTAACTTGTCTCTTCCTCTCTCTCTCATTCTTCATTCTCTCTCTCCCTTTCACCATTCTTCATGGTACTCGCACCATTCCCTTCTTCTCTCTCTTCTCTTGCTCTCCTCCCCCTTTCCCGTCATCCATCTGCCGACGATACTTCGTCGTAACTGCTTATCCTGTCTTTTCTCGCCCGCTTGCAAGGCTTCTGGTTGACAAAATTTCCCTCTCTGTCTTCCACGATAATCCAGCGTTTACAATACTTTTTTCGTCTGGCGTTAACAGCCCTTCTTATCTTGTTCTCCTTGTCTTGTCTCTCACTGTTATATATTATTTTTTCCCAGTTTATATATATATTTTTACTGTTTATATGTTTGTACTGTCGTTAACCGTCTTGCTTTTTTTTAACCCCTCTGCGAAAAGATCTCAGAATTGTAATTGATTGCTTTTCGCGGGAAGGAATTTTTCTTCGAAGTATACGTCTCGCTTTATCCTTCGAAACGTTTAGTAGATGAAATCTTAGCGACTGAAGAAGGGGATTTTTCGTTGTGCTTATTGTCCTGTATCTCTCCCTTTTTTTGCTGGTCTTGTTCCTTGTTTGTGTCTATGTGTTTCGTCTTCTATGTGTTCGACGTCTTTTTGGTGTCCTGTACACATATATGCGTGTATATGTACATGTAGAGGTAGGGTACGTACATATATGTTTATATATGCATATATTCTATTTTATTAACATATTAGATATATATCTATATATATAATATATATATATTATATATATAATATATATATATATATATACATATATTATTAAGAGAAGAGGAAGAGAATGCGAGAGGAGATGGGGAGGATAGAGAGGGGGAGGTAACTGGGAGCGTGAATGACCGAGAGAGAGAGAGAAAGAAAGAAAGAAAGGAAGATGGAATCAAGATGAAATTGCCCAGAAAATTTTAAATTCGGAAATCTTCTCACATTGATAATGTCTGGGAACAGGAGCGAAGCTATAATCTGTATACTTGGATTCGTTTAACACACGTTATTATAAATATTTCTTGATATCAGAAATTCTATTTTGCGCTACTCACATGTTTCCCAAGTCAAAAGCAGAACAATGTAAAGAACATTTTTACAAACGGTATATAGCGATTGTTTTCCTCCGTTTTCCCTTCTTTGGATCTTTCCTTTTCCTATGTTTCTGACGAAGAGCTCGCTCGAAACGTTAAACCCTCCTTCTTTCCTTCTTTCCTGAGCGTCCAATAACACTATATTTGTTCCACGTCCATGCGTTGTTGTGTTTTCTCTTTGTGTTTTCATGTTTGGATTAACTATATATACATATGTGTGTGTGTATGTGTGTGTGTATGTGTGTGTGAGGCAGCATGGCCTAATGGTTAGGGTTTTTGCACTCGAGATCGCGAGGTTAAGGTTTCAATTCCTGGAGCGGATGTTACGATGCGTTCTCACTTCGACACATAACGCGTGGTACACCGTGCATATGTCCAGGCAACGTCGATTTGATGGAGACAGCAAGCTAATGTACAGCACATGCGTACTAAAAACGAATCAGATGTGCAGATTGTTAAGAAAGAAACTGTACAACCCTCTCTCACGGAATACGAGAGACTATCATCACACACACAGACACATAAATACCACACACACACCACACACACACACACTCACATGCGCGCACACACACACACATACACACATATACTCACACTCACAAACATACTCACTCACACATACACGCACACATACATATGTTTTAGTGTTCGTGTGTCTGAAAATCGGGGCATCGAGTTACGTTCCTTCATTACAAAAGGAAAATGCAGTCAATCGTTAAACGGAGATCTATTAAACAAACACCCGACTGAAATACATGACCGAGTCAATATGATCGATTGAAAACACTTGAAGTCAGTGACTGAAACCTGTTAAATAATCTATGTACCTATGGATGGAAGCACTCCGTCGGTTACGACGACGAGGGTTCCGGTTGATCCGATCAACGGAACAGCCTGCTCGTGAAATTAACGTGTAAGTGGCTGAGCATTCCACAGACACGTGTACCCTTAACGTTGTTCTCGGGGGTATTCAGCGTGACACAGAGAGTGACAAGGCCGGCCCTTTGAAATACAGGTACAACAGAAACAGGAACAGGAAGTAAGAGTGAGAGAAGGTTGTGGTGAAAGAGTACAGCAGGGATCACCACCATCCCTGCCGGAGCCTCATGGAGCTTTAGGTGTTTTCGCTCAATAAACACTCACAACACCCGGTCTGGGAATCGAAACCGCGATCCTACGACCGCGAGTCCGCTGCACTAACCACTGGGCCATTGCGCCTCCACATATGTACCTATACAAAGGATTGGACAAAATAATTTTAAAAATCCTTGTTAAATGGTGGCTTGATTATTCAATCCGGAGTTGGTCCACCTTTGGCATCAATAACAGTTTTAATACGTCAAAGAATTGACGTTGTAAATCGTTGTTGGAGGAATTTTTAGCCGTAGTTCAAGTAAAATCAGCATTAGCTGTTTCAGCGACGATTGCGAAAAGTAGCCGTTCTTCAGTTTCTTCTCCAAAAGTGCGCCATAAACGTTCGGTTATATTCAGATCCAGTGATTGTGGAGGAAAATCAAAATCGCTTCCTTCACGTCCTTACTCTTTGATATGACAATAGCCGTATGAATCGATGCATTATCGTCCCGGAATTTAGGGCTACCTTCAGAGAACAATGTTTGTACCATAGAATGGTCAAGATCCGTCAAAATGCTCGGATAATCTTTTGTGTTAAACCCACCATGCAGAACAACTAAAAGATAAAGTGTATTTCGTGATATGCTCTTTTACTCTTTTACTTGTTTCAGTCATTTGTCTGCAGCCATGCTGGAGCACCGCCTTTAGTCGAGCAAATCGACCCCAGGATTTATTCTTTGTAAGCCTAGTACTTATTCTATCGGTCACTTTTGCAGAAACGCTAAGTTACGGGGACGTAAACACACCAGCATCGGTTGTCAAGCGATGTTTGGGGGACATACACAAACACACAAACACACACACAAACATACACACACACACATACATATATATATACATATATATATATAAACATATATTCGACGGGCTTCTTTCAGTTTTCATCTACCAAATCCACTCACAAGGCTTTGGTCGGCCCGAGGCTATAGTAGAAGACACTTGGCCAAGGTGCCACGCTGACATTATCAATGTTAGAAGAGTTCTGAATTTAAAATCTATATACATCTATATAAAGAGACCGATAGAATAAGTACCAGGGTTACAAAGAATAACTCCTGGGGTCGATTTACTCGACTAAAGGCGGTGCTCCAGCATGGCCGCAGTGAAAATGACTGAAACAAGTAAAAGAGTAAAATAGATTATACTGAGAGCTACGGTGGAAATCGAACCCTCAGCTCTTTTGTTGCTAATATTTGGATTTAGTTACAAGTATAAATTTCCTCCTGCACCGTCAACATTTGAATTTGCACCAACATACTAACATGCTAGTTAGCCTAATTTTTTTTTAGTTATTTTGTTTAGTTATTTGTTCCTTTGATAAGCTTTACCAGAGTGTATCTCCTTCTTCTATTTATTGAGATAATGAGAAACAGATATTTTAACATTATATTGAGTTGATTATTTAATGAGCTTGAAATGTTCCACAAATATAAGCACTAAATAAGAACATACATACGTAAAAGGAGACGAATAGAAAAGAAAAAAAGACACCAAAATAATTCGGTCAAATTATTATAAAATCCGTCTGTCAGTAGACAACAAACCGCGATGCTTTCTGTATCAATGTTTCTGAAAGTAAAAGCTACGAGAAAATTATGAGTTAACAAGAGATGTGCTGTCTCATTAAAATGTAATAATTTAATTCAGAAAAATTAAGTCATTATATGTGTATGTAGGTGTGTGTAAATACGAAATAATTTGGTCTTTTCAGTACATTTTTCTAGTGGGTCATATAATATTGTCACCCCATAATTATGAAGTATCGGCTAGCTGGCAAATCTGTTTTAAGGTTAGGGTTAGTTAGGGTTAGGGTTAGGGTGGGGGAAGGGTATTTTTTCTTCACAAATTATAAATCCCAATCTGTTTCTTAACGAGGGACATATTCCGCCAGAATGTCACCTCAATGACGGTCATTGATTGGTTGAAATTCAGAAATTGGAAAAGAAAACAACAAAATTCTTACCAAACTATAGAATTTCTCAATAAGCCAAGAGAAAAGATGTTTTATCACTTCCCATTATACGAATTTTAAAATATTTAGTTACCTAGAAATTGTTAAAACTGCCGTTCAAACCGAAAGATCCAATAATTTTTCAAACATAATCTTTGTTTCGAATAACTCCCTATTAAAATTAAACCTGCGGGTCTGGTTTGTAAAAAAGGCAGGAGTTACATGATTTACAGAAAATTGTACATGCAATTCCACGACAAAATAAGTTTGCTGAAGACTGCTATATGAATATATATATATATGTGTGTGTGTATAGTTGTGTACGCTATATATAAATATTTGCTTTTTGTATTAATGTCAAACATTGTTATACGGTCTTACCTTTGGGAGAAGAGTATCGGAATCTTTTCGGTTTGAACGGCAGTTTTTAACATAATTTCAAGGTAACTAAAACATTTTGAACTTCGTATACTGGTAGAATGTGTTTATAAAACATCTTTTCCTCTTGACTTTATTGAGAAAATTCTATAGTTTGTAAGATATTTGTTTTTTTTTCTTCAATTTCTGCAATTTCAACCAATAAATAACATTCTGTGCCGTATGAATATATCCCTCGTTTAAGAAACAGATTGGGTTTATTTACATTTGTGAAGAAAAAAATATACCCTTTCCCCCACCCCTAACCCTAACCCTAACTAACCCTAACCGTAAAATAGATTGAAATGCAATAGATCGATACTGGGGTCATAATTATAGGTGACAATTTCATATGATACCGCTAGAAAAAACTGCCGTTCAGACCGAAAAGATCCGAGTATCGTCAATCACATTAGTTTTTGTAGTTAAGTGGTACTGCTTGTGTATACCTCCAGAGAAATGATAGGTTAAACGAACTTGGTAGGATTTGAACTCAAGATATAACCATAAACCGAAATGCAATTTGATATAATATTTCCACCAATCCACGCATTTTGTTTTAGCTTATATTGATAAATTTTTTAAACCGGTAGCCCAGATTTTATAGCTATGAACGCAATGAAAATGGTGCATTCGATTTAAAACTCTTCTCATCAGAATGGAGTTCGATTTTCCTCTTTGTTTTAAACACATTGTCACATACCATTGAATAGTAAAGATATTTTATAGAAATACTAACATGCAATACATATTTTAAACTAATCTATTCAAATATCCCCCCCCAAGAATTATTTAATATTGCGATAGTATATATATATATATATATATATATATTTTATTAAACTTTTATACTTTGATATATTAAAATATATATATATATATATATATATATATATATATATATATATTATAAGTAAATAAAATAAATTAATTAATTAATAATAAATAATATATAAGTATAAAAATATACATACATATATATATATGTATATTTGTATATATATATAAAATTTATAAGTTTAAATTATTTAAATAATTTTTTATTTTTAACTATGTTTTTCACTGTTTGATATGCCTAATAGTGGTTTTATCTCTAATTTATATATAATATATATATATATATATATATATATATATACATACAGGTATATATGATGGTACGAATTTTGTGTTAAAAATTGATATCGCTAATATCTCAGTAATTATAATAAGAATGAGATCACCTTAAACACCTTTCACTTTAAATTTTTTTGGTGACCCCCAAGTCATTAATTACCAAATAAACAAAGACAATAAGTTCACTAAAAGACCTGACAGTGAAACCAGTAGAAACACACAACAGGGGCTTAACAAAACACTAACAACAATTATGATATTAATCAAAAAGAAAGTGCAAAGATTTACAACTCCGTTTTGCATTCATTTACAAAAGGAAATTCAACAAAAGCCAATTTTCCACCCATCTCGGGTTTCCTTGTTGAGTTCGTTGTTTTCTAACCGCAAAATTTTCTGTACAAGAAGACCAATTATATTTAGCGTTAGAGACAAATTAGAGACAATGTGAGTGCAGAATGTGTTCACGTTGGGGTTGCACTTGAGTTCTAGGTTTTATCCTTAACTAGCAGTATCGCCCGGCGTTGCTCAGGTTTGTAAGGGAAATAACTATAAAGCATTTTTAGAGAGTTATAGCCAAAAAATAGCAAAAAAATGGAAAAAAATGATGATAAATTTTTTTTGAGAGTAAAAAAAGGTGGAGTTGCGTCCCCTAGACAGTTTGCGGTTTGTGTTTCTGATTCTCGACCCCATGTCGAATTTATCGATTTTTTTCAGAACTGGGGGAACTTTTCAAAATTTTCGCTGCGTTAGTTTTGAATTATGACATTGGGCTATGTGTGTGTCAAGTTTCATCAGAATCGGTTGAAAGCCGTGGTCAGGGTGAGGGTACAAGCAAACAGACACACAGAAACACGCACAGACAAACTGCCGTTTATATAGAGAGAGATCTATCAAATATGTTATCGAAGAGGTTCCAGCTGTAACCATCTCTAAGAAGCATGGAATATAAAAGCCAAAGCAAAAAGCAAAAAGCAAAATTAAACCATTTGGCGCACGTATGGTTCATATTGGCACGGGCTTCGCTGTGTCGTTAAGAAGCTTGCTTTGGAAGAGTTTGGTTTCGAGTTCGGTCCCATTGCACAGCACCTTTGGTACGTGTGTTCTACTAAAGCCCCAGGAGAGCCATGATGTGTGAATGAATTTGGTAGGTGGAAACTGTGCAAAGGCCATCGTAGATGTAACTATATATATATATATGCAGTGTGTGCGTGTGTGTGCTTGTCGAACTCTCTCCACTTTACAACCGGCGTTGGTTTGTTTACATCCCCGTAGCCTAGCTGCTCGACAAAAGGAACCAAAAGAATAAGTACCACATTTAAATGAAAACAAGTACTGAGGTCGCATAGTGAGACTAAAACCCTCTTCAAGGTGGTGCCCCAGCTTGGCCATTGTCCAAGACACTGAAAAAAAAAAAACAAATGACAAAAGACAAAAGACAAAAGATTAAAGATTATTTGTGATTGATTTCAGAGGGACGTGATTGATATGTTTGCCATTATGTGTGACGACATGATGGGTCTGTTCACAGCTCACGTCATATTTAATTCCTGTTGTGTAAATATTCAAGTGTAGATGTAGACACAAAGCATACAACCAAGACATTGAAAAGTGAATAACCGAGAGAAAGAACATACTATGTCTCATATGGACTTCATAACGTAATCCAAAGTTACATACATATAAATATATCTTACATTATATATATTCCTTTACTACCCTCAAGGGGGTAAACACAGAGGGGACAAACAAGGACAGACAAAGAGATTAAGTCGATTACATCGACCCCAGTGCGTAACTGGTACTTAATATATCGACCCCGAAAGGATGAAAGGCAAAGTCGACCTCGGCGGAACTTGAACTCGGAACGTAAGGACAGATGAAATACGGCTACGCATTTCGCCCAGTGTGCTAACGTTTCTGCCAGCTCGCCGCCTTTTCTTACATTATATAGACGTAGTAGTGGCTGTGTGGTAAGTAGCTTCCTTACCAACCACATGGTTCCGGGTTCAGTCCCACTCCGTGACACTTTGGCATCGGGCCGACCAAAGCCTTGTGAGTGGCTTTGGTAGACGGAAACTGAATGAAGCCCGTCGTATATATGTATATATATGTGTGTGTATGTGTTTGTGTGTCTGTGTTTGTCCCCCAACATCGCTTGACAACCGATGCTGTTGTGTTTACGTCCACGTAACTTAGCGGTTCGGCAAAAGAGACCGATAGAATAAGTTCTAGGCTTACAAAGAATAAGTCCTGGGGTAGATTTGCTCGACTAAAGGTGGTGCTCCAGCATGGCCACAGTCAAATGACTGAAACAAGTAAATGAATATATTTTTGCATGTAATGTGTATTCAATAATATTATGCTGCATGTAAGGAATTTTCTATATCGAATCCATATAAGTAGTGAATCCATGCCAGAGAACATGTCACGGGATACATACATAATAACGCAAATGTCTTCTAGTAATAGCAGTAATTGAGATACCAAAAGCGTTCGGTAATTAAAGTTAGGTTTCATCTAAAATTATAATTAGCTCTCTCGTTATATGTTTATTTGTCTGTGCCCTTATAATATGTATATAGATGTGTGTGTGTATGTGTGTGTGTGTGTATGTGTGTGTGTGTGTGTGTATGTGTGTGTGTGTTCCAATACAAGGAAACAAGTTCCTCTTACAAGGAAGGAAACATCCAAGTTTCTTCACTGGTTTAACAGGTATAATGCCCAGTATAGTAGAAAAATATTTCTACAATACAAATGGGTATATATATATATACAATATACAAAATAATAAAAGGAACTTGGAAAGTTCAAACTGACATATGTTAATTTATTAACATAATATTTGTAACCCCTGCAATTGTTTCGATTCAAACTCAAAACGAATAAATATTTATAAGAATTCATATTTTGTAAACGTTTGAGTGAAAATCTCATCAGGGTAAATCAAGAGAAAAAGTTACATATTGGAAGCTTTTGAAACCCTCAAACAGACTGAATTAATCAATTAATCGATATGTTTCTGTATGCAAGTGTGAGCATCAATAATTTTAAAAAGAATAAAACAAAGATAAAAGTAAAATCTACTATAACGGCCATAAACTTATCCGCCTTATATATATATATATATATATATATATATAATATATATATATATATATAATGCATATATTCATGCATGCATATTTATGTATATATATATATGTAGACATACACGCATATACACATACATCTACATACAAATACAATATAGATAAAACTATCTATGCCTACGGCTAGATATACTCACACATAGCAACGCGCATACTTGCAACAAACCAGAGACTATTATATACATACACATATATATATATATATATATGCATATATATAATATATATATATATATATACATATATATATATATATTATATATATATATATATATATATATATATATATATATAATATATATATGCATATATATAATATATATATATATATATACACACATATACATGTAGAAAATATATGTTTTGTGTTGCCCCGTAGACGTAGTCACCATACATCTCCTAGGTGATAAATGGTTCGGTGGATCAGCGACCAGGAAAATAGGTAAAGAGCTATCATTCAACCATTCATTACATCCTTCATTTTTGTCTTTTAGCGTCGAAGAAGAAGAAGCTTATCAGTTTAGAAACAAGCTGTCATTGAACCCTAGAAGACGTTACATAAACCAGCTTGGCGTTTCAGAAAGCTTCAAGTCTCGTCTCCAGCTTGCTCCATTCATTGAAGAGAATCTAGTAAGGGTTTCTTAGGCATCTGTGTAATGTCTTAAACTCTCAGAGACTGAAAATAAACGTATAAATGTTTACTAGTAGCACTTATCGGTTAAGTGCGAAGATGCGAAGATACAGCATAAAGGGAAGTTTAACAGTTAACTCTGTACATAAGTACATACTCTGTTTTTCACTCTTCTACTTGTTTCAGTCATTTGACTGCGGCCATTCTGGAGCACCGCCTTTATTCGAGCAAATCGACCCCCTAAGCTTAATCCGAATCTTCTACTTCACCCTTACCTTAAACCTAACTTAGATTTTTGAAAGCTTGCTCTAACTATATTGACGTGGCAAGCTGGTTAAAACGTTAGCACGTCGGGCGAAATGCTTAGCAGTATTCCGTCTGTCTTAGTGTTCTGAGTTTAAATTCTGCCGAGTTCAACTTTGCCTTTCATCCTTTCGGGGTCGATTAAATATGTACCAGTTACGCACTGGGGTCAATATAATCGACTTAATCCGTTTGTCTGTCCTTGTTTGTCCCCTCTGTGTATCCCCTTGTGGGCAGTAAAGAAATAGGTATTTCGTCTGTCTTTTATGTTCTGAGTTCAAATTCCGCCGAGGTCAACTTTGCCTTTTATCCTTTCGGGGTCAATAAATTAAGTACTGGATCGATTTAATCGACTGGCCCCCTCCCCCAAAATTTCGGGCCTTGTGCCTAGAGTAGAAAATATCGAGGTTTCGCAGATGAAACTATGTTAACACTTCCTGCTGCTGTTTCCTTCAAGGATCTTCCACATTTAAACTCTTGCAAAATTCTCGACCGGGTTAAAATACTTAAGAAAGAAAGAGAACTAAAAGAAATGGAGAGCAAAAAACAAAAAACAAAAACAAAAAAAATTCATAGCATTAATATATTTTGCGATGTCAGATAAATTCCTCGGTTTCATTACAATATTTTTTTAATTAACCAGAAAATTATTTTTATCAGAGTGTTTATGTATATATATATATATATTGCTTTTGAAGTTCTGTTCTTTCTGTATAACTGTATAACATTTGTTTCTCTCGATGTTTTTAATTATTTCTTTTTAACAACACAAGTTATATATATATGTATATATACATACATATATACTTATATATATTCGTCGGGCGTCTTTCAGTTTCCGTCTACTAAATCCACTCACAAGGCTTTGGTCGGTCCGAGGCTATAGTAGAAGACACTTGCCCAAGGTGTCACGAAGTAGGTCTGAACCCAGAACCATGTGGTTGAGAAGAAAACCTCTTAGCACATAGCCACATATTGACACTTCCAAAAGACGTTTTTGTTATTATTTAGTATCCTTTATTTTATCTATTAGTTCTCTTTCTTTAAGTTGGTTAACCCGGTTCGAGAATTCTGCAGTGTTTGAATATAAAAAAATTTGTAGAATGACACAGCTGTAGGTAGAGTTCACATATTTTATATGCAAAAGCCCAAAATTGATTGAGTGAGCTTTCATAAATCTGACATGACGGTACACAGAGCAATTACTTATTTTTGTTTATTTTAATTTAACATAATTATTTGCTTCTTCCTTGTTATCTTAATTTTGAGCCTTGCCACCGTGCTGGTGGTCGGTCAGCTTTGCTGTATAAATCATTCAGCGAGAAGTATGTATACTTATGAATAAACACTATTAAACTAACATATATGCATTAAAGTAACATATACGCATAAACACGTATACGAATGTAGACAATTACTTGCACACATGAACAAACATAAATGCATATGTATGCGTATATATGTTGGCGTGAGCTGCATATATGTGCATATGAATTTTTGTGTGTGTGTATGTATGTATGTATGTGTACTATAGGAGGGATGCTGAAAAGTTCCTGCCTTTGGGTAAAAGAAAATAGAAGAGGACCAGTTAATAATGATTTTATTCAACATATTCTCCTCTCAGATTGACGCACTTATTGCAACGGTCCTTCAGTTTTTCTAAACCATGTAAGAAGGTTGGGCCGCCAGCAGAGCATTTTGCGATACCCTTAAAACCATGAAAACACACACACTCATAACACATATCTCTTCTCTCTCTCTCTCTCTCTCTCTCTCTCTCTATATATATAATATATATATATATATATATATTATATATATATATATATATATATATATATATATATATATATATATACATATATATATACGACGGGTTTTTTTCTCAGTTTCCGTCTACCAAATCCACTCACAATGCCTTAATCGGCCCGAGGCTATAGTAGAAGATACCTGCCCAACGTGCCACGCAGTCGGACTGAACCGGAACCATGTGGCTGAGAATAAAGCTTCTTACCACACAGCCACAGGGAGAAAAAGAGAGTGAGAGAGAGTGAGAGGGAGTCACAGATATATATATATGTATATATACAGAGATAGATAGATAGATAGATAGATAGATAGATAGATAGATAGATAGATAGATAGATAAATGGATAGATAGATAGATAGATAGATAGATAGATAGATAGATAGATAGATAGACATCATTATGTAATGCAGGACGCGTTGCCACGGAGGAACTCATTGTTATATTCCAGTGTTTTCCCACGGACTGGATATCACATTGAAACCACATTATTAGTGTCAGATTCGTTCTTATCTGAGATCAACTTCGAATCACCTCATTTATGAATCTTATATTCTCACTGTCTGTCTATATTCTGATTCCAGCACTCGAATACTAAAACAATCGCGAACGTGTTGTGGATTGCCTTATAGAAACGTATGTATAAATGTATGTGCGTATATATGTATAAGTATGTGTTTGTGTGCCAATGCATGTACATACATATGCATATATATACATATATATATATATATATATATTATATATATATATATATATATATATATATATATATATATATGAAAAAACAAGTCAAGATAGAAAATGCTAAAATAATTTTATAAAGAACATTTCAGTACCGGTTTCAGTCATTTGAGACCTTTTCAACTGTAACGATTAAATAATTAAATTTAGAAAAATTAAAAGAAAAGATTTTTTTAAAGAATATTTGTATAGTGTTCAAATATAAGTGGCATTTTCCTTGTTTGTGCCTTTCTCTGTCTCTCTTGTTTACACTTGTGGGTTCGAGGTCGTTGTGAATACTTGGTAAGGAAGAAGAAGAAGGAGGAGGAGAAGGGAGGAGTATATATATATATATATCTACTCTTTTTATTCTTTTACTTGTTTCAGTCATTTGACTGCGGCCATGCTGGAGCACCGCCTTTAATCGAGCAACTCAACCCCGGGACTTATTCTTTTTGTAAGCCCAGTATTTATTCTATCGGTCTCTTTTGCCGAACCGCTAAGTAACGGGGACATAAACACACCAGCATCGGTTGTCAAGCAATCCTAGGGGGATAAACACAAACACATATACGCATATATATATATACATATATTCGACGGGCTTCTTTCAGTTTCCGTCTACCAAATCCACTCACAAGGCATTGGTCGGCCCGGGGCTATAGTAGAAGACACTTTGCCCAAGATGCCACGCTGTGGGACTGAACCCGGAACCATGTGGTTGGTTAGCAAGTTACAATCATTTTGAAGGGAAATGGAAATTAATAGAAATTTTCACTTCCAGTGGCCTAGCGTGTAAAACTTTTGTCCAAAGACTATGTATTACTCATAAAATGTACATTTAAACACATAAGGAATCCACTCGTGGGATTCAGCGCGCTAGAAAGAACAGCTAGGTTCTATAACCATAAAATTAGGGATAAAATCCGACAGGAACGAAATGAAAAAGTAAAAACTTTTACCATCTAATTTCCTGGACAAATTGGTTTCTGATTTTAGCTTAGCAAATAAATAATATTCGCTAGGTGAAATCTTCGTCAACAGGTACACCAGTGGTTATAGAACCTAGCTGTTCTTTCTAGCGTGTTGAATACCACGAGGTTTATTACAGAGGTCGATGTCAGAAAAATATCCTTTGTTCTCAAAACTTTGCTGGCCTTACGCCTAATTTTGAAACAATTTTTATTTTTAAATACCCACACCTCCTCGACTTACGACCTATGCGACTTGCCACCAAACGCACTTACGACTACAATAAATAAATAAATAATCCATTTTCAGACGTTGGACCGCTGTGCGTACGATAACTATGGCAGCATCTGGCAACGTAGGCCTCCCTCAGACCCAGGCATCCACTGTCTACCACTGTTTCTCAGTCGCGTTTAAGCCGAAAATAGTGCTGGAAAATACAAATCCGACATACGACCAGCTCGACTTACGAGGTGTCAGTCGCAAAAGCACTTGGTCGTAAGTCGAGGAGAAGGTGTACGATCAATATAAGATTAATTATACGTATTTTTTGATTTAGGAAGACGGTCGACAAATTCGACAGTGGAGATTGTTGTTGTTAGCCGATACCCTCTCAACGTCGGATACGCTACTTTTCCTGCTTCCAGATGGAGGGCATAAAAAATAAAGTCGACATCGAAGAGATATGAAGTCAAATTGTTAAAAATCAAAAGAAATATCTCAAAGAGTCAAGACTATTGAAAAGGTTGCAAGACGCAACGAAAATTTTAGGAAAATAAAAATAAGAAATAAGTGGTAATTTTACCGATGAGTGTGTTACATTATAAGGCACAAAAAGAAAATGACTCTCCCCAGACACAACATAATATGCTTCAACACACGAACTCATATAAAGAATCTTGCAAACCAAATCCAAAAACGAAATATCTCAAAGAGTTTCACCAATGTATACAAACAGACACACACACGCATATATATATATATATATATATATGTATATTTGTGTGTGTGTTTGTCCCCACAACATCGCTTAAGAACCGATGTTGCTGTGTTTACGTCCCCGTAACTTACCGGTTCGGCAAAAGAGACCGATAGAGTAAGTACTGGGCTTACAAATAATTAAGTCCTGGGATCAATTTGCTCAACTAAAGGCTGCTGGTACTTATTTAATCGACCCCGAAAAGATGAAAGACAAAGTCGACCTCGGCGGAATTTGAACTCAGAATGTAGCGACAGACGAGAAACTGCTAAGCATTCCCCCGGCGCCGGCGTGCTAACGATTCTGCCAGCTCATCGCCCCTTCATCTCTTACGTCTTGGCATGAAGTTAAAGAGAACAGAGCTAGCCGAGAAGAAATAGTTCAGTCTTGTTGTGTTGTGACATTCAATCTTTTCGCCGTCTTTGCTTTAAGGACACAAAAATGTGATTACAATTATCATCGTCATTGTTGTTGCGGCTGCTGACGCCTTTTGATGGTCTCTTCCTCTAAGTAGTTGGACTTTGAGAATTATCCACGGAGACAATTTTCAACTTCGTTTCGAATTCTCACCACTGTTGTAGATGTCGTTATTGTTGTTCTTGTTCACGTTCGTGCTGCCATTCCTCATAGTATTGTTTTATACTTATTTTCAGTATTTCTTTTTTTTTTCTTTTATTTGTTTCAGTCATTTGACTGCGGCCATGCTGGAGCACCGCCTGTAGTCGAGCAACTCGATCCCGGGACTTATTCTTTTGCCGAACCGCTAATTAACGGAGACATAAATACACCAGCATCGGTTGCTAGAGGGACAAACACAGACACACAAACACATACACGCATACATATATATATATACATATATACGACGGGCTTCTTTCAGTTTCCGTCTACCAAATCCACTCACAAGGCTTTGGTCGGCCCGAGGCTATAGTGGAAGACACTTGCCCAAGGTGCCAAGCAGTGGGACCGAACCCAGAACCATGTGGTTGGTAAACAAGCTACTTACCACACAACCACTCCTGCGCCTATGATTCTTGTTGTTGCTGATGTTGCTGCTGTTGTTATTGTAGCAGTAGTAGTACTAGTAGTAGCAACAGCAGCAGTTATAGTAGTAGTAGTAGTAGTAGCAGCAGCAGTTGTAGTAGTATGTAGTAGCAGCAGCAGTATCAGTAGTAGTGGTAGTAGCAGCAGTTGTAGTAGTATGTAGTAGCAGCAGCAGTATCAGTAGTAGTGGTAGTAGTAGTAGTATGTAGTAGTAGTAGTATGTAGTAGTAGTAGTAGTAGTAGTAGTAGTAGTAGTATCAGTAGTAGTTGTAGTAGTAGTAGTAGTAGTAGTAGTAGTTGTTGTCGGTGTTGTTTTCATCTTCTGTATTCTCTCCGTATTGCTTCTCGTTTTTCTTCCTCTGAGCGCCATCTTTCACTCGCTCACATGGACGAAATAAAAGTCACGATAGAAAAGTGGTGGAAGAGAGAGAGAGAGAGAGAGAGAGAGAGAGAGGGGATTTAGAGTGTGTATATGTGTGTGCGCGCGTGCGTGTGTGTGTGTGTGAGAGAGAGAGAGAGAAAGAAAAAGAGTGAGGAAATAGATAGTGTGAGAAAGAAAGCGGGAGAAAGAGATAGATAGATAGATAGATAGATAGATAGATAGATAGATAGATAGATAGATAGATAGATAGATAGATAGATAGATAAATAGAGAGAGAGAGAGAGAGAGAGAGAGAGAGAGAGGCAGACAGACGAACGGAATGAGAGAGATTCAGAGCGACAGAGAGGGACTGACAGATAGAGTAAGACGGAGAGGAAATGAGATAAGAAAGTGAGGGAGGAAAGGACAGAAAGAGTGAGAAAAAGAGGGAGTAGAATGTAGCGATGAGGGATGAAAGAGAAGGAAAGAGAGAGAATGAAAGAGATGAGACAGAGACCCAGACATAGAGGAAGAAAGAGAGAAAGAGGAAGTGAGAAACTGATAGTTAAGGCCACCGACCCTCTAACCGGATATCTCCCTAGGGGCCATTCCCTCTTCGCCTTGTTTTCAGAGGTTTTCAGCCCCTGTCCAATGGAGCTCTAGTTAAAACACCTGGTTTTTATATAGAAGGCATGGGATCATGCGTGCAACTGGAAGCATTGGCAAGTCAAGAATGGAAAGCCATCAGTTCTCGATCGAGGGTAACTCGATATTGGTCTGCGAGCGCGGACTTGGGAGAACGGGGTTGTCAGCAGCGGGAACCTGTGCAGGTGTTCAGGGGATTAAATGTCACGCGGCCGTTTCTCAAGACGTCGACCACCGCTCGCATGCTGACATACACCACACACACACGCACACACACACACACACACATGCACACACAAACACTGGCACACAATCGAACATTCTATATATAAGCGCAGGAGTGGCTGTGTAGTAAGTAGCTGGTTTACCAACAATATGATTCTGGGTTCAGTCCCACTGCGTGGCACCTTGAGCAAGTGTTTTCTACTATAGCCTCGGGCTGACCAAAGCCTTGTGAGTGGATTTGGTAGACGGAAGCTGAACGAAGCCCGTCGTGTATACACACACACACACACACACATATATATATGTATATTTGTTTGTGTGTTTGTGTTTGTCCCAACAACATCGCTTGAGAACTGATGTTGCTGTGTTTACGTCCCCGTAACTTACCGGTTCGGCAAAAGCGACCGATAGAGTAAGTACTGGGCTTACAAAGAATAAGTCCTGGGATCAATTTGCTCGACTAAAGGCTGGTACTTATTTAATCGACCCCGAAAAGATGAAAGACAAAGTCGACCTCGGCGGAATTTGAACTCAGAATGTAGCGACAGACGAGAAACTGCTAAGCATTCCCCCCCGGCGTGCTAACGATTCTACCAGCTCACCGCCCTTCATCTCTTACGTCTTGGCATGAAGTTAAAGAGAACAGAGCTAACTGAGAAGAAATAGTTCCGTCTTAGTGTTGCGTTGTGACGCGATCATGATTTCTGTAGAAGGCGGATGACACGGAGACCAAGCCCTTAGCAGGGTTTTAAAGCAGGGAGATCATTTCTTTAGCTTAACGTTTCAAGGAAAACGACATGCAAGTGCGAATTAAAAAAATTTTTTTTTGATGCACTCCGTCGGTTACGACGATGAGGGTTCCGGTTGATCCGAATCAACGTAACAGCCTGCTCGTGAAATTAACGTGTAAGTGGCTGAGCATTCCACAGACACGTGCACCCTTAACGTAGTTCTCGGGGATATTCAGCGTGACACAGAGAGTGACAAGGCCGGCTTCTTGAAATGCAGGTACAACAGAAACAGGAAGTAAGAGTGAGAGTGAGAGAAAGTTGTGGTGAAAGAGTACAGCAGGGATCACCACCATCCCCTGCCGGAGCGTCGTGGAGCTTTTAGGTGTTTTCGCTCAATAAACACTCACAACGCCCGGTCTGGGAATCAAAACCGCGATCCTATGACCGCGAGTCCGCTCCTCTAACCACTGGGCCATTGCGCCTCCACACAAGTGCGAATGCATATGCAGTTGAACAACAAAAAAAGGAAGTACGAAGACCATTTGAAATATTAATTTATTTTAATTTATTCAATTCAACCAGTTCCAATTACAGTTTCTGTCAAGTGTTGAAAATATTTGATTAGAACTAATTAATAAATATTTATAAATTAGCCATAAACTAAATATTTCAGTTGACTAAAAAAAATTTATTAATATTTCAGTTGACTAAAAAAAATTTATTAACACTCATTAGTACTGATTATATTACAGTGGTCTGACTACTACTACTACTACTACTACTACTACTACTACTACTACTACTACTACTGTGTGTGTGTGTGTGCCTGTGACTCTAATTAGTTAAATACGTAGTCTGAATTATTTTTATGGCTTACTAAATATATAATATTTAGATTCTGTCGTATCTGACAAGTCTCTTTTTTTTTCATTAATTAGCTAAAAATTGTAAACATGTGTTCACACACAAGCACAGATACTTATATGCACACTAGTAAATGGTACATTTGTACATACATGTGTATATATATATATATATAGTTTTTTTTATTAAAACGGCAGCGACATCACAAAAAAATCTGCTACTCAGAGTTTCACGTTCCCGTTCATCGGGCTGTTGTGATCAAAAATGGATTCAATTCTTGATTACAACTACCCGACAAACGGGTAGTTGTAATATATATAGCGGCGTAGGTACATTTTGTTCTCTTATATGTAAGTACATATTTCACTAAATTTTGTACAACTTTTTCAACCTTTTCACGCTTCGTTCTTGCTTTCTCCGCCTCTCTCTCACAATTCTTTGCCTTTCTTACTCACTTTTTACTTCACTATGTCCCTGTCTCTCTTTTTTTTCTCGCCACTCCTTGATTCTTCCGACTATTTACTTCTACTCACGCACTCTCTCTCTCTCTTTCTTTCTCTTCTCCCCCTCCTTAATTCCTTTGTTCCTCTTTCTCTCGCTTCTCTTCACACGTGACCGATTGGTCGATTGCTAGCCCTTTTGCGTCTGACCATGGTCACTGCCACATCGATATTCTTCCCTCTGCCGTAAGGCTTCATTTCCACGCATGACAGCTGAATTCAAGTCGTCCCCAGTCGAAAGACGCCTGTTGTTATTTCCTGTTATTAATATTATTATTGTTATTGTATTTTTGTATTTATATTCGTGTAACATCGTCTGTTTCCTTTCCTTGTTTTCGTATACATTCGAAGGAATTTTCCCAAGGAACCTAATGCTCTTAGCTTAGTTTTTCCTTGGGGCTGGCCAGATTGGAGCAATCTCAAGATTAATCAGCCGAAATTACGAGGATGATCCGGTTCTTGGCTGAAGATAAAAGGCTTCGAATGACCCGTCCTTGTTTTTTTGTATCATCTATCTGGATGTTTTGTTGTCCCTTTTTGTAGCACCTAGTTGTCCTGATGTTTTGCGTTCTTGTCCCATTTTATTATATATATATATATATATATATATATATACGTGGTCTGATCAATAAGTATCCAGACTGTTGTCATAGTAACGAAGCTAAAACACGCAGAGTGAAGCCACTTGTCACAGATTCACAGTGGACTCTTGTACATTCGCACCAAGTTTTAATGTTCTGGCTCACTTCTGCTGTTTACAACGGTGCTTGGAAGGAAGGTGTGTACGTCGCATTGACAATGGCAGAGAGAGTTGAGCAGAGAATCTGTATCAAATTTTGCCAAAAGCTTGGGGATACCAGCTCAAAGGCCTATGCAAATTTTCGAAAAGCTTTCATCGTTCTCAACACAATCGAGGGGATCTTGTGCAACTGAAACCCGGATGTCTTCCTGGTCAACTCAAAACAGTTCTGGCACAAACTTAGTAGACAAAGGTCTTATACCCAAATCTTCAGTGATAATGGACTGAACTGAACCGTAACTAATTTGCAAATCCTCTGATAACTCACGGATGGTGATTCAACGATTTTCCCCCACAGCTGCACGCACTTCTGCGATGTATTTATCAGTTCTGCTAGTTGTGGGTGTCACTGAATATTCTTCACTATCGACATTTTTTCGGCCGCCTTGGAAACGTATGAACCACTCGTACACTTGTGTGCGGCTCATGCACTCCTCTCCATACACTTTCTGCAAATTTGCGTAAGATTCTGAGCAGGTAGTGCAATGTCAACTTTTTCTATCATGGTCAATGTGACGATAACACGCAACACCCCTTCCTATCCAGCACTGCTGTAAACTGCTGAAGTAAGCTAGAACGTTAAAACTTAGTTCGTACGCACACCAGAGTTCAAGGTCAATTTTTGCGAAGCCGTTTCACTCTGCGTGCTTTAGTTTTGTTGCTATGGCAGCAGTCCTGATACTTATTGATCACACCTCGTTTATATATAATCGAAATAAGCAACAAGGATATCCAGAGGTAATGCAGTACGATCGTTTCATGCAACTCCATTTAATTGAACAATGCAATCATTATATCGATTTAAAATGTAGAGCAATCTTCAGGTGCACAAAGACAGAGAATTTAATTAAATTAGAACAGATGGCCACATTAGTGGATAATGCCGTACTAAAATCTGGTGCCTCAACTTAAGTACCATATTCATCTTTACTTTCTTTCAGCCAAGGATCCACTATGATTGTGTTTCGCTCATTTTGTTTTCATCATTTAGTAGGGCCTTACCAACCCAATCTATATGATTCGATATAGATCTCCGCAAGCAGACAAAAAGGAGTTGCGAATATGTTTTGGCCGTTTTAATGTGTCAAATGGCAAAAAATATAGTGAGCTTAAGTCGATACCTTAAATGAACCTGTGACAATCATTTTGATAAATAAGTTATCGGTTCTAATTGACTTCTGTACGATGAGTTAATACGTCGTTGTCTGTATTATTTATGGTTATTCAGCTGGTATGCCAACTGTCGCATTACGAGCGGCAATCACCAGTTAATACGTCGTTGGTTAATATAGAGCTAGATTTTCTCCGATAAATTAATTTAGTTGGCATTTTACGATATATACATCATATGTTGATGGGTGTGTCTCTGA
>NC_043014.1:41860597-41868097 GCF_006345805.1 Octopus sinensis
AGCCCATAAAGTGCTACACACAGAGGAGACAAACAAAGACAGACAAACGGATTAAGTCGATTATATCGACCCCAGTGCGTAACTGGTACTTAATTTATCGACTCCGAAAAGATGAAAGGCAAAGTCGACCTCCGCGGAATTTGAACTCAGATCGTAACGGCAGACGAAATACCTATTTCTTTACTACCCACAAGCGGCTAAACATAGAGTGGACAAACAAGGACAGACAAAAGGATTAAGTCGATTATATCGACCCCAGTGCGTAACTGGTACTTAATTTATCGACTCCGAAAAGATGAAAGGCAAAGTCGACCTCGGCAGAATTTGAACTCAGAACGTAGCGGCAGACGAAATACTGTTAAGCATTTCGAAATACCGGAAAGACTTTGTAAGAACAATAAAGAGCAAAGTTACTAGAAATCAAGACAATGAAGGAAGAATTTCTGAGGTTTGAGATTACTCATTGCCTGCCACCAAGCCTAATATGTATATTCACCCTATTTCTCATATATTAACTCACTCTGTATTTTTCGTTTACTCTCTCTTTCTTTCGCTCTTTGTCCCTGTCTCTCTCTGTCTGTCTGTCTGTCTGTCTGTCTGCCTCTCTCTCTCTCTCTCTCTCTCTCTCTCTCTCTCCACATCACATTATCCTATGTAAAACGTGACTAACCAACAAGCTAACTAACCGACCAACCAATCACCATTTACATCGGTTTTCATAATGTAATGATTCAGTTGGCAATTTCTGCATTCTTAACCGGATATTCACCTCAAACAAGTTCGCCCTGTAATGAAGATTGACTTAGAGTGAAGGTTTCAGAAAATTTGACGCATTCACATGCATGTATGTATACATGCATACACACATGCATATGGATGTATATATATACACACAGACATACACACACACACATATATATAAACTAGCAGTATCGCCCGGCGTTGCTCGGGTTTGTAAGGGAAATAACTATAAAGCATTTTTAGAGAGTTATAGCCAAAAAATGGAAAAAAAATGATGGTAAATTTTTTTTTAGTTAAAAAGGTCGAGTTGCGTCCCCTAGACAGTCTGTGGTTTGTGTTTCTGATTCTGGACCCCATGTCGAATTTATCGATTTTTTTCAGAACTGGGGGAACTTTTCAAAATTTTCTCTGCGTTAGTTTTGAATTATGACATTGGGCTATGTGTGTGTCAAGTTTCATCAGAATCGGTTGAAAGCCGTGGTCAGGGTGAGGGTACAACCTGACAGACACACAGAAACACACACAGACAAACTGCCGTTTATATATAGAGATATATATAAATATATATATATATATATATATGCACACTCACAGACACAGTCACACACGTAGATATAAGTTTTGTCTTTTGGAAATAAGAGAAAGAGCACTCAATACAAGTTATGGTATTTCTTCGAAGTTGTTGATTCAAGCCGTCGTCACACACAAACACACACACAAATATATGTACATATATGCGCGTTTATGTATGTGTATATATATATATATATATATAATATATATATATATAATACAAAATGGGACAAGAACGCAAAACATCCGGACTACTAGGTGATACAAAAAGACAACAACAAAACATTCAGTTAGACGATACAAAAAAAAAAAAAAACAAGGACGAGTCATTCGAAGTTTTCTATTTCGGCTGATTATATATTCGAGGGGCCGTTGAAGGGTTCCCCGGCTTTAAGGGTATCACGAAAGGCCTGGCTGGAGACTCAGTTTTCCAAGTTCTTTTATATTGCTTAGAAAACCTGAAGGACCGCTGCAGTAAGTGTGTGTATCTTGAATATAATCATAATTAACTGATCCTCCTGTATTTTCTTTTACCAAAACCAGGAAATAGATAGTTAGATAGATAGACAGACAGACAGACAGACAGACAGACAGACAGACAGACAGACAGACAGACATACAGACAGACAGACAGACAGACAGACAGACAGACAGACAGACAGATAGACAGATAGATAGATAGATAGATAGACAGATAGATAGATAGATAGATAGATAGATAGACAGATAGATAGATAGATAGATAGATAGATAGATAGATAGATAGATAGATAGACAGATAGATAGATAGATAGATAGATAGATAGATAGATAGATAGATAGATAGATAGATAGATGGATAGACAGATAGATAGACAGATAGATAGATAGACAGATAGATAGATAGATAGACAGATAGATAGATAGATAGATAGAGATAGATAGATAGACAGATAGATAGATAGATAGATAGATAGATAGATAGATAGATAGATAGATGGATGAGTCGAAACAGGGGCAGCTGAAGAAGGGGAACGGTTCCCTCTGTTGTTTGTCCTGTACTCTGTTTTTTCGTTGTTAAAAAAAGTCCGTTTCCTTGTTTTGTTTTTATGATTTCGTTTCTCGTTGTGTTCTCCGTTTATCTGTGGTGTCCTGTACTCATATTTGCATGTATATATACATATAGATGTAGGTTTGTTCATATATGTATGTATGTATGCATATGTTTTATTTATTAAATTGTTATATATATATATATATATATATATAGAGAGAGAGAGAGAGAGAGAGAGAGAGAAGGGCACATCGAATAATATTTATATTTATGCATATGTACATATAGGTTATGCAATTTATTATACACATATGTTCATTTATATAGTAATATATATATATATATATATATATATATATGTACACACTCACCCCACCCCCACCCCCCACCCACCACACACACACACACATATATATATAATATATAATATATATATATATATATATATATAAATGTATGTATGCTTGTATACGTATATTATATTGTGTTTATATGTGGGAATCTGTGCGGACGTGTCTGGTGACGTGTGTTGAGTTGTTGTATTTGACATTATAGTGTTTGTTGTCTGTCTTTCGGGTGAAGGACAATACAATATATGCCCGGTTAATATATACCAAGGAGTTGCCTCCAATCAATTATACGCCATCACGTGAGAAGAAATAATGGCATTCTGTCAAGTGAAAAGAAAATATTATTTGTACGAGTATCATAACTAGCTATCGGTGAAATTATCTCACGTTTCAGGCAGTTATGAACGATAAGAGAACGTATAGTGATGCCGTAGATAACAGAGGTGCCTAATCAACTATTACATAAACACTATTAGACAAAATACACTTATTGATTTCATACCACACCTTCTCTGCATGCTTGGCAATACAGAGGTGAAATGGAAGTAAGTTTGCCATGACGTTAATGCTCTTATTAATGGAATCGTATCAGTGGAGTGCATGAAGTCAACTATACGCAGCAAGAAATCGAAACCGTATCACACTGATTTCCCCCTCAATTTGCGTTTGTGTTAATTATACGGCAATCTGATATGTTATAAAATGGGACTTCATGCGTTCAGTTTCATTCATTATTATTGCGGTAGATATAAAGGTGACGAACTGGCACGATCGTTAAGGGTGTCAGACAAATTGCTTGGTGTTATTTCTTCCGGTCCGGCGTTCTGGTTTCAAATACTATCGAGGTCGAATTTGCATTTTATCCTTTCCGGGTCGATGAAATAAGTACCAGTCGAGGAATGTGGGGTCGATGTAATCGACTAGACCCTTCCCGCCAGATTTCAAGCCTTGTGTCCTATTGTGTAAAGGATTGTTACGATAGATACAAAAGTGGCGAGCTGGCAGAATCGTTAACACGCCAGGCGAAATGCTTTGCGGTATTCCGTCTGCCGCTACGTTCTGAGTTCAAATTCCGCCGAGGTCAACTTTGCCTTTCATCCTTTCGGGGTCGATTAAATAAGTACCAGTTACACACTGGGGTCGATATAATTGACTTAATCCGTTTGTCTGTCCTTGTTTGTCCCCTCTGTATTTAGCCCCTTGTGGGTAGTAAAGAAATAGGTAATTATTCCGGCATTATGTTCAGAGTTCAACTTCCAGCAACGCTAACTTTGACTTTAGTCCCCTCAGGGTCGAGCACTGAGGTCAGTGTAATCGACTAGACCCCTCTCCCAAAATTTCCGGCCTTGCACCTAAAGAACAAAGGATCATTACGATAGATATAAAATTGGTGAGCTGGCACAATCGTTGGCAGGATTTCTTCCGAAACTTTACATCCTGAGTTCAAATTCTGCTACGGCCAAATTGGCCTTGTATCCCCTCGGAGTCAATAAAATAAGTATCAGTCGATCACTGGAGGTTGAAGTAAACCACTAGACCCACACCCACGGAATTTTAGGCCTTGTGCCTATAACAGAAAGGATTATTATAATAGATACAGAAGTGGTGAGCTGGTACAATCGTTAGCAGCATTTCTTCTGAAACTTTACGTCTTGAGTTCAAATTCTGCCGAGTCCAAATTTGCCTTCCATCCCCACAGGGTCGGCAAAATGGTATTCGTCGACCACTGGAGGTTGAAGCAAAAAGAAAAAAAACCCAAAAAACAACTAGATTCCACTCCCGGATATTTCGGGCCTTTTGCCTATAGGGCAAAGGATTATTACGAGAGATACAAAAGTAGCGAGCTAGTACAGTCGTTTAACGGTATTTTTTCCGAAATTCTACGTCCTGAGTTCAAATTCTGCCGAGGTCAAATTTGTCTTTCATCCTTTCAGAGTCGTTGACATAAAATAAGTACCTGTCAAGCATTGGGAGCCAATATAATCGACTAGAGCCCTCATTCCAAATTCAGACCTTGTACCTATAGTAGAAAGAATTGCAATTACGATAAATACCAAGGTCAACGAGCCGATAAAATTATTAGTTACCACTCTCAGCTTCAAACATTTTGGGTATTTTGTGCACGACATATCTAATTGAAAAACAAAAAGAAAAAGAAACAGATCATACAATGAGAGCTAGCAAGAGGAATTTTATAAAAAATGGAGGCTCTACCATGAGTCTGTAAACGCGTGGTGGTTCTCTAGAGTTACTTCATGTAGAACTGCATTAAGTTCTTATGAGTGATTGACGAGTGAATGTGTAGTAGAGTGTAGTCTATTTTATTTTACTCTATTTTATTCTTCTTTTCTCTCTGCTCTTTCTTTGTTTTTGATTTATTCATTTTATTATTATTATTATTATTTTTATTATTTTCTTTTGCTTTCTCTTTCTTTTCAGAATAAAAGGTCCTGTTCTGAAGTTGTTTTATACAAAACTTCACGGTTCCTTGGCCGTGTTGCCTTAAATTATAACAGTGAAAACTGGAAATTAAAAAAGAAACCACTACGCCATATGCTCACGGGCATATGGCGTAGTGGTTAAGAGCGCGGACAACTAACACCAAGATTCCGAGTTCGATTCCAGACAGTGACTTGAATATAATAATAATAACAATAACAACATCAGAAAATACCTTAAGAATGAGAACCCACGTTCCAAATTTCCCCAAGACACCTGATGAAGGCTGCAGGGTATATCAGCCGAAACGTTGTGTTAACAGCAAACAAGATGAAGACAAATATCCGTCAAATGTAAATAATGTAAAAAAAAAAAAGTTAATTAAAAAAAAATGTTGGTTCGTCAGACAAAATGTTCAGAGGGTTTTCTTCCGAGTATTTACGTTATGAGTTCGAGTTCCAGGCGGCGCTAACTTTTTCTTTTACGTTTTGAATTTGAATCCTGTTAGAGTCGAATTTACCATTCTTTCGTTTTGTTCATCGCCCTAACCATTTCACCAATATACCACCCTACAGTGTCACATTACCTTCTGAAAAATAGCAGCCAAATTCCCCTCAAATACAATCTACATACAGCGTTAATTTTCGAGGTATACTAATTAGTGCTTGAGGATGTTGCGCAGGCCGCAAAAAAAAAAAAAAAAATAGATGAATAAATAAATAAACAAAAGCATGAATAGGAAAAAATCAAGTTCAATTTTTATTCGTCTTAGAATTTTGACAGAGACGCAACCAATTAAAGTGAACGGATTAAATTAACTGATACTTATTTAATCGACCTCGGGAGGATGAGATGCGAAGCTGGTCGTTTAATATATATATATATATATATATATATATATATATATAACGGGAAGCTTTATGAAAATAAACAAAAGACGAAGGCAGGTGGAAAACAAACGAACAATTGTATTAGTATGGCGCTCAGGAAATATATACATATACGTGAACATCATTTTATATATATATATATATATATATATATGTGTGTGTGTGTGTGGTGTGTGTGTGTAAGAAATCGAAAACAAAACAATAAATTGGACAATTATAAATTCAATTCAATTTCAATATTTTATACAAACATATGACACATCTCATAAATAACCTCTTTATCTCATAAGCACCTAGAAACTTCGGGAGATGTGAAACAATTCGTTTTTAATGATAGAACTCAAAGTAGATAAAGTTATATATATATAAAATATCAGATATTTTTTAATATATTATTTTTAAAAACCTCCCCTCATAATTTATAAATTTTCCAACGAACTAAACCACCAAAAATGTGTACCTTATTCTATTTTAAAAAACGGTGTAGGAGTGGCTGTGTGGTAAATAGCTTGCCTACCAACCACATGGTTCCGGGTTCAGTCCTACTGCATGACACCTTGGGCAAGTGTCTTCTACTGTAGCCTCGGACCGACAAAAGCCTCGTGAGTGGATTTGGTAGATGGAAACTGAAAGAAGCTCGTCGTATATATGTATATATATATATATATATATATATATATATATATATATATGTATGTATGTATGTGTGTGTATATTTTTGTGTGTTCATGTTTGTCCCCCCCAACATCACTTGACAACAGATACTGGTGTGTTTACGTCCCCGTAACTTAGCGGTTCGGCAAAAGAGAGCGATATAATAAGTACTAGGCTTACAAAGAATCAGTCCTGGGGTCGATTTGCTCGACTAAAGGAAGTGCTCAAGCATGGCCGCAGTGAAATGACTAAAACAAGTAAAAGAGTAAGAGTATATGCATTGGGTAGCATTGTCCCATCACGCAGTAAATTTATTTCAAAAATCAGAACAAGGTTAGTAATTTCGTGGACAAGGGATAAGTCGATTACATCGACCCCCAGCGCTTAACTGATCGTTATTTTATCGACCCGGAAAGAATGACGGGCAAAGTCAACCCCAGTAAAATTTAAACTTAGAAATTAAAGACGGACGAAATGCCACTAAGCATTTTGCTCGGCGTGCTACCGATTCTGCAAGCCCTTGCCCTTACATTACGTAGTACATTACAAACACGGGCAGGCCGGTTGCGGTTGGAATGATTTTTTTTTTTTTCCCCACTGAATTAGACTGGAGATAAGCGGTAAAAACAATATGATGTTGGACAACATAGTAAGCTGTGACAATCTATGGTTAGACAATGTTCTCAATACTTCATATCTAACAATGTGATGAAATGCTCATGATAGAGAGAATCCTTAAATCTTATTTATTGAAAGGCTTTTAAGAAATCCTTCATGTGCATAGGTTTGTCAAAGCGGATTTACAAGGTGAAGTAAATGA
>NC_043014.1:41873097-41878097 GCF_006345805.1 Octopus sinensis
CCTCATATATATATATATATATATATTTACTTGTTTCAGTCCCTTGACTTCGGTCATGCCGGAGCACCGCCTTATATATATATATATATATATATATATATAAGTATATGTATGTATACACGCATATGTGTGTGTCGATGTTTTTGATTGTCCAGCCCTCACGCTTGCCAACCGGAGTTGGTTTGCTTGCATCTCCATAACGTACCAGTTCGGCGAAGGTGACCAATAAATTAACAATCCAGGCTTCAAAAATAAATACTGCTAGCGATTTGTTCGTTTAAACCCTTCAAGGTGGTGCGTCAAAATGACCGCAATCCAGTGACTGAAACAAGTAAAAGATAAATATAGGCATTTACACACACACACACACACACACACACACACACACACACACACACACATATACACACACACACACGTTTAGATGTGTGTGTGGTGGAATAATCACGGTTCACCTTCCACCCCAAGCAATCCTTGACTTCTTCCTAACTCAACCTTATTCGTCCGAATTCCTCAAGGAAGTGCCACATTCGCCGTTGATGGGCTGTACTACACACCGCATATAGCAGTAATTGGATCACAGTTGCCCACAACATGGCTCTTCAGACTGGTAAATAAAACAAATAAAACCTTCAATGTATAATAATTCAAGTTCCTACGTGCTGGTCGTGCGGTTAGCAATTGCGCTAAAATCAAGGAATTTGTGGATATTGAATCGGTGTCCCGGATTAGAGTTCTCAGAGGCAAAGTAAACGGCTGCTTTAAGGAAGCAAGTGTTATCTTAGGTGTTAGTTCTGTCACGAGGTTACTGAGTCAAAAGGGCTGGGTATACTCTAGTTCCCATGGTTTACCAGTGAACAAGAATACTGTACTTCCATCACCTAAACAAGACGCCACTCCATTGGAAGATTTAACCAGCAGGCTATTACTGGGTCCAATTTTTAGCCGGAACAACATGAATTAAAGCCGGAGCAACGTGCTCTATGCTCAACAATATTACGCGTTGTCCGGTATTTGAATAAAAACTACGACCGTACGATCTTGAGTCCAACATCCTAACATAAATTTATGTCTTGTTTTGTTTTCTTTTTTCGAATTTGTCTTCTTAATTTCAAAATCATACCCCCACTTACAGTTTCTATACATTTTCAAGTAAAGAAATCTTGTCCATTGTGTATATATCTGATTGGGATAAAAGTTGGAACCAATCTTTATTTTCTTATTATCATTTGTGAAGGAATCCCTTGGTTTTTTTCTCCCCTCCTTCATAGCAAAAGGTTACATATTTTTCTTCCGTCAAGTCATACTTTTGCTTCAGGTTCATCATTCCAACAGATGTGAACATACGAATGAGCATTCAACTACATACTTTCCGTACTATGCTTTCTACTGATTTTTCGTATGTTGCGACGTGTGAAACCCAATTTGTGCCACATTATCTCATTTTCCATCACCGAGCTCTCAACTGGAGACAGCGTCCTCCTCCTCACGTGATATGCTGAATGACATGAGAGTTGAGGCTCTTGTTTGATTTTGCTTACAATTTTATTCATTTCCACAGATGTTTGTGAATCTGATAGAAACTCTCCCAAGACCAGATATTGACACCTGTGAGACATCAATACAATCTATAGTTTTAATTTATTGTTGTTATTATTGTTGATAGGCGTTGAAGTGGCTGTGTGGTAAGGAGCTTGTTTACGAACCACATGGTTCCGGGTTTAGTCCCACTGCGTGGCACCTTGGGCAAATGTCTTCTACTACTGTGTGTGTATATATATATGTATGTGTGTGTATACGTTTATGTGTCTACTCACAAAGCCTTGTGAGTAGATTTGGTAGACGGAAACTTAAAAAAGCCCGTCGTATATATGTATATGTATATATATATATATATATATATATATATATATATATACATATGTGTGTGTATGTTTGTGTGTCTGTGTTTGTCCCCCCCCCTCAACATCGCTTGACAACCGATGCTGGTGTATTTACGTCCCCGTAACTTTACGGTTCGGCGAAAAGAAACCGATAGAATAAGTACTAGGCTTACAAAGAATAGGTCCTGGAGTCGATTTCCTCGACTAAAAGCGGTGCTCCAGCATGGCCGCAGTCAAATGACTGAAACAAGTAAAATAGAGTAAGGAGTGAACAATAGCAATAAATAATTATCCTAAACGTAGATTCGTCTTTTCTGGGAGGTGTATGACGATTACTCAGATTCGTTTCGCAATTTCAGAAATGTATTGAAAAGGCAGGACTTTTAGAGGATGCCAAAGATTGCTTTACGCTGCTTAGCCTAGCTTCCTGTGCTCTGAGTTCAAACTCCATCGAATTCAATTTTGTCTTTCAGCTATTCGAAGTTGATAAATAAAATACTAGTCCCGTTCTAGTTCATTGCTTTCCGAGCTCAAATCGCGTCGGGATCAATTTATTACTTATTTCTTTACTACCCACAAAGGGCTAAACACACAGAGGACAAACAAGGACAGACAAACGGATTAAGTCGATTTTATCGATCCCAGTGCGTAACTGGTACTTATTTAATCGACCCCGAAAGGTTGAAAGGCAAAGTCGACCTCGGCGGAATTTGAACTCAGAACGTAGCAGCAGACGAAATACCACTAAGCATTTCGCCCGGCGTGCTAACGTTTCTGCCAGCTCACCGCCTTCGATTTATTACCTTTCAGTCATTCAGAGACGATAAATAAAGTACCAATTCGCCTACCCACACTCTCTCCCTCTCTGGTGTAATTCAAAGATCCAACCGTGTCACACATGTTTCACTAATTCTGTTTTGATAAGTAACTTAAGGTTATATACATTTGCGGAATACTCAGCCGCATTTTTAACGATGTGGAATTCATATGGTTAAATAATCGAATACTCAGGGTCGAAAATTCATCGTTACGTTTAAAATTCATCTTTATATTGGGAAGCAATCATAACTTCACGTATATGCGTGTTTTCCCGTGTTTAATATTTTATTGAGTATTTTTTAAAAATATTTTCTTCTTGGTTCGTTATGTATAATTAGGAACAATTCTCTATTATAAACCCAAGGAATGAAATTTTGATTGCTTCTCAACCACATGGTTCCGGGTTCAGTTCCACTGTATGACACCTAGTGCAAGTGTCTTCTGCTATAGCCTCGGGCCGACCAAGGCCTTGTGAGTGGATTTGTTAGAGGGAAACTGAAAGAAGCCGGTCGTGTACATATATGTGTGTATATGTTTGTGTGTTTTTGTGTCTGTATTTGTCCCTCCCATCACCGCTCGACCTCTGACGTTGGAGTGTTTCTGTCCCCCGTAGCTTCGATAGAATAAGTACTAGGCTTTAACAAATAAGTCCTGGGGTCAATTTGTTCGACTAAAACCTTTCAAGACAGCACTTCAGCATGGCCACCGTGAAATGACTGAAACAAGTGAAAGAACAAGGAAACTACAAGGACATATGCTATGTATGCATGTATGAGTGCATGTAATATTGTATTGATGATGAATCTGGTGTCTCGAAACGTTGATTGACGAATGGATTAAGGACCATTATTCCAAATTATACATCAGGTGGCTATTTAATACAATCGTTAGCGCGTCGGACTGAGCTCTGAGTTCAGATTCCACCGAAGTCAACGTTGTGTCTTATTCTTTCAGGGTTGGTAAAATAAGCACCAGTTGAGCAGTGTGGTCAGTGTAATCGAGTTGTCCCCTCGCTCTAAATTTCATTCCTGGGGTTTATTATAGAGAGTATTATTCCTAATTATACATAATGAACCAAAAAAGAAAATATATAAAAAAAAAATACTCAATAAAGACATTAAACACAGGAATACACACACATACATATGTGTGCGTGAGAGAGGGAGAGAGAGAGAGAGAGTGTGTGTGCGTGTGTGTGTGTGTGTGTGGTGTGGTGTGTGTGTGTGTGTATGTGAATAAGGAACTGTTTTCTTTTTCAAGCACGTTATACTATAAGCATTCCTATTTTGTAGATAGACAGACAATACAGAGGTAAACATACTGAAAGATCTATGTGTGCGTGCATATCTATGTATGTATGTATGTATGTATGTATGTATGTATGTATGTATGTATGTAGTATGTATGTATGTATCTATCTATCTATCTATCTATCTATCTATCTCATATACATATATATATATATATATATATATATATATATATATATATATATATATATGTGTGGTGTGTGTGTGTGTATGTATGTATATGTATGTATAGATAGCTAGAGAGATATAGATATATACATATATCATATACATACATACATACATATATATATGTAGAGAGAAAGAGAGATAATAGATACACTCAGTCCTTTCTTTCTCTCAGCATTTACATATTGCCTCGCGCAGTGTTTGGCATTTAACCTTTATTGAGAGAGTGCCAACTTTGTAGGACGTAAACACTTGATGTTATAGGAGATGGGTCACCACGTAAAGATGCGGGAATTCGGGAATCCGAGCCCGAAATTTCAACCAAACACAGAATATAGAAAAATAAATAAGTCAACTTCTAAAATGAGACAGACAGCGGGATAAGTGAGGTAGGTTTAAGTAAGAGCGGATTTGGTTAAGAAAGAAGAAGAGTGTCATGATTGTAAATGAGAAAAATAAAGGGAAAAAGAGAATTAGCGAAGCTTGAGAAGAAATTTAGTAAGAAATATGAAGAATGAATGAGAGACTGAGACAGATGAAAAAAGATAGAATGCTATATTAAGCTTATATGGAAGTATATATTTTTGGCTTTGTTCTTGAAGTTCAGATATATATATTTATAAATAGTATGTAATGCACACATATGTACATAAACAAACATACACAAATATATATATATATATATATATATATATATATATATGTGTGTGTGTGTATGTATGTATACATATAGACAAACAAACTCACGCATATACATATGTATGTATGTGTGTGAGTATATACAGACACATACACATATACATACATACTCTTTACTCTT
>NC_043014.1:41883097-41885597 GCF_006345805.1 Octopus sinensis
ACTCTTTGCATGAACACCACCCTGTACATAACTCCATGTCCCCCTACATGGCCTTGCTTTTTGCTTTTTGAGCCAAATAATTAACTTAACTTAAATGTAGTCCATCTTTCCCCCGTCTAGTCTTGGAATTTTTTTTTAGCGCATCGTCGAAAAATTCATAACAGTAGCTTGTTACTGGGGCATTTAGAATATGTTTCCTTATTACGTCACTCTTTTACAATTAGCTCTGTTTTAAGTATTAATCTAATGCTTCTATAATATCTTTTTACATTCGCGTGTGTTGTACTCCGCTCAGTTTATTAATTCCTAAGTATTTGTGTGTCTGGTCTAATTTTCTGGTCTTGGTTTCTTCATCTAGCATGATATTTTTGATCTTAATTAATTTTCCTGACTTCATGTTTGCCTCCATGTGTCTTCTAATACTATTCTCGTAACATATCCACTATTAAATTTGTGTGTTGTCGGCAGTATTGCTTTTGGTTATTTTTCATCAGTAGTGTACACACACACACACATTCTGTTGTGTCTGGGGAGAGTCATTTTCTTCTTGTGCCTTATAAATTTAACACACTCACCAGTAAAATTTCCACTTATTTCTTATTTTTATTTTCCTAAAATTTCCGTTGCGTCTTGTAACCTTTTCAATAGTATTGACTGTCAATAGACTTGAGAGTCAACGTCGGTTATTTGACTGATATGCTCCTTTTCATGCTTCCAGATGGAAGGCATGAAAAATAAAGTCGACATCAAAGAGATATGAAGTCAAATTGTTAAAAATCAGGAGAAATATCTCAAAGAGTCAAGACTATTGAAAAGGTTACAAGACGCAACGAAAATTTTAGGAAAATAAGAATAAGAAATAAGTGGAAATTTTACCGGTGAGTGTGTTAAATTATATGGCACAAAAAGAAAAGGACTCTGCCCAGACACAATATAATATGCTTCAACACACGAACTCATATAAAGAATCTTGCAAACCAAATCCCAAAACGATATATATATATATATATAATATATATATACATATATATGACGGGCTTCTTTCAGTTTCCGTCTACTAAATCCACTTACAACGTTTGTTCGGCCCGGGGCTGTAATGGAGGCGCTCGAGGAAGATAATATTCAAGTGACACGCAGTGGGACTCAACCTCGAACCACGTGGTTAGGAAGTAAGCTTCTTACATCACAACCAAGCCCATATACGTGTGTGGGGGGGTATGTAATATATATTATGTAATATATATTATAATATATATATATATATATATATATATATATATATATAATATATAATTATATATATCAGATAGATAGATAGATAGATAGATAGATAGATAGATAGATAGATAGATAGATAGATAGATGTGGGTTCTCCATGAATGGCAATCCATGATTGCACATATTCTGTATTCATTCATTTGAACAGTCTCGTTTGTTGCGATTCCTTCATTCTACACACTTCTAGCTCTGTTGCTGTTGGAGCTGAATATATTTGTGTCTCAGTCTTTATGTAGTTCTTAAAATCACTTTGGATGAGAGTCGAACCATTTCTTTTACGCAATGAATCATCATTGCTTATAATAATGTCGACGGCTTGGCTGTGTTTTACCGCGAGTATCTCGTTTTAGGAGTTCTTTGATTTAAGATTTAATTTACATATTTTTTAATTTTATATTTATGGGATGTTTGGGACAAATTTGACGATTATTTTATGTTTTCCTCTTTTCCGGAACTGCTTGATGTATTGGCGAACATCCAACATCTTTGTAGAATATAAAGATTGAAATTGCAGTCGAGAAAAAAGTTAGCTGATGTGTAGAACCGGAAGCCATCTGAATATTAGAAAAGATTTACTTGTAACAATGATAATTGTCACGCTGAATCAATATGTCGACGCCATGACTGCAGCTAAATGCTCTGTAGACACTGCGAAGACTATAAGAGGTGACATAGGCAGCTACAACGTACATAAAGCGCTGCAACGGAGACTACGAACCCGTGGTCTGCAGGAAGGGACACAACAGGCGTTCAACTGGCGTCCGCACGTCGAAATCCATCCCCACATCTATGAACAGGGCCTTGGGCTTAATTCAGACAGCAATTTGAAGCTTCTGGAAAGTGGCTGCTGGAAGATCATATTTGTTGCAGCAAGATTCGGCTCCTTGCCATACCTCCGGAAAGATACAGAAGTAGTTGTCGGAGAATGTTTACGACTTCACCAGCTCCAGTTTCTATCAGGGAGTTCATGTTTTGAAATTTCATTGTCATTGCCCCGATTTGGTCGCCAATGCCATGTATTTAGTTTAACATGCAGTAGAAATGGGGCAGGGGGCTCAGTGGGGTCCCAATTAGGCGGCCCTTAAAGAAATAGTACCCCCATAGGTTGTTCCCTGTGATTAGAAGAGTTGCTGGTTTGAGTTTCATTGTCCTTGCACCAACGGTCTAGGAGGAGTTAACGAATATAAAAACGTAACGGACAGAGAAACGTCACTCAAATTAC
>NC_043014.1:41893097-41898097 GCF_006345805.1 Octopus sinensis
TACAAGCTACACTCGCATATTTTGATACACAGCTCTACGGTTCTATATGCACGTACAAATACACATATACCATTTCTAAACTCCTTCTTATACATTCAGCCTTATATATATACAATCCACACACATAAACACACAAACACATATATACTCATTGTAGAGGGACGCGCGCGAATACATGTATGCTCAATCATGGTCATGTTGTACAATCTACACACGTATAAATTAGTTTAAAATTTTAGCATAAGGCGTGCAATTTCGGGGGATGAATTAAATCGATTACATCGACCCAATGCTTAACTGTTACTTATTTTATCGACCTCGAAAGGATGAAAGGCAAGGTCGACCTTAGTGGAATTGGAACTCAGACGAAATACCACAAGGAGCTAAACATAGAGGAGACAAACAAGGACAGACAAACGGATCAAGTCGATTACATCGACCCCAATGCGCAACTGGTACTTAATTTATCGACCTCGAAAGGATGAAAGGCAAGGTCGACCTTGGTGGAATTGGAACTCAGACGAAATACCACAAGGAGCTAAACATAGAGGAGACAAACAAGGACAGACAAACGGATCAAGTCGATTACATCGACCCCAATGCGCAACTGGTACTTAATTTATCGACCCCGAAAGGATGAAAGGCAAAGTCTTGGCAAAATTTGAACTCAGGACGTAACCGCAGACGAAATACCTAATTCTGTACTACCCACAATGGGCTAAACGCAGAAGGGACAAACAAGGACAGACAAACGGATTAAGTCGATTATATCAACCCCAGTGCGTAACTGGTACATATTTAATCGACCCCGAAAGGATGAAAGGCAAAGTCGACCTCGGCAGAATTTGAACTCAGAACGTAACGGCATACGAAATACCGCTAAGCATTTCGCCCGGTTTGCTAACGTTTCTGCCAGCTAGCCGCCTTATGCGCACGCATATATTGATACACTCTCCAATAACACAAACCACACACACACACACACACACACACACACACATACACACACACACACATACACACACACACACACACACACACACAAGCACAAATGTATACGCAATCATAGCCGTGTCCAAATTCTCTTCCACATTCTTCACCTTCTCTACTTCTCCTTCTCCTCTATTTTCCTCCTCCTCCTCCTCCTCCCCTCAGCTTCGTTCTTCTATACTTCTCTTCGCCTACCTCCTTCTTGTTGTCTCCACCTACCCTTCATCGCTCCTTCGCCACAGGGCGTCGTTGCAAGCAAAAGGCTATTCAAATTAGATCCGTGACATTTTGATTCAGAGGAAACCACCCCTCTACATCACCACCAACAACAACAACACGATCATCACCGTCACCACCAACAGCAACAACAATGCTACTACCACCATCAGGATCATTATCACCAGCATCACCACCACCACCACCACCACCACCACCACCACCATCACCATGATCTTCTGCACCGTCACCATCGCCACCACCACCATCACAACCACCACCACCACTACCGCCGCCACCACCGCCACCGCCACCGCTACCGCCACCGTCACTATAACCGACATTTCTGAGCCAATCTCATTGTTCCCTTCTACAGATTCATGCACTTCCGATCTATTTCAACACACCCCCTAAAACAGCATCCAGCACCCTATCCACCTACGGCTTACTTTTCCCGTCTCTATCATTTTCGTCACCTCCACTTTCACCAATAGTATTATTATCAACGATATCATCATCTTCGCGAGCTGGCAGAAACGTTAGCACACCGGATGAAATGCTTAGCAGTATTTCGTCTGTCGTTACGTTGTGAGTTCAAATTCCGCCGAGGTTGACTTTGCCTTTCATCCTTTCGGGGTCGTAAATTAAGTACCAGTTCCGCACTGGGGTCGATGTAATCGACTTAATACCTATGTCTGTCCTTGTTTGTCCCCTCTATGTTTAGCCCCTTGTGGGTAATAAAGAAATAGATATCATCATCTTCATCATTATCATCATCTCCACCACCAACAACAACACCACCACCACTGTCATCATCACCATGATGTGTTAACAAAGGAGGTTGTTCGGTCTGCTAGAAATAATAGTCAAATCTCAGAGCTAAAAGACCTTAAATGTCTGATCTTAAAGTCTCAGAAAATGAAAGACAACAGTTGACAAATAATTATTCTACACGCCGCTAAAAGAAAGCGAGATGGTCACAGTTAGAATGCTTTTGGTCATGTGTCTATTTGGTTAGAATTGACCAAAGGTTATACAGCGACATCAACAACAATACCACAATTAACGACAACAACTCTTCCGTCATAAACATAACTATTACCGTTACTAATAATTATAATGCCATCATCTCCTAATATAATAATGAGCGTAGTGTTTTTATACATTTGTATATGTATATTAATACACTCTCCAGTAACACAAATATATATATGTATTTGTCCAGGATCACGCAGGACGGGGAGGAGGAGAGAAAATAGTAATTCAGTGAAGGAGAAGTAGTGAGAGTAATAGTCCTGAATAAGAGGGTGTGAGAGAAAGTAATAGCAATGAGCGGAAGGAAGGGGTGGTAGATGAATAAGGAAGGAAGGGGTAAAAAAAATCAGCGTTTCAATTCTGTGTGAGTATGTGTGTATGTGTGTGTGTACAAGGAAAGTATGTGAATGTTTGTATGTGTGATTATTATGTACATTATTTTGTACCTTATTTATATATAAAATATTACAATTAGCCGTCATTATTGACAGCACGTGGTCAGCTAGTTAATTATAATTAACTATTACCATCATTACCAACACTTTTCTGTTTCTTCCGCATGTATTCTCACCACGCATCCTCTTTTTCCTCCAATGCTATTATATGATCCTCCAATCTTCCTTTTATACTACAAAACAATATTATTTCGTCAATATCTTCAACCTTTAGAGCGGCGAGCTGGCAGATACGTTAGCACTCCGGGCGAAATGCTTAGTGGTATTTCGTCTGTCGTACTGTTCTGAGTTCAAATTCCACCGAGCTCGACTTTGCTTTTCATCCTTTTGGGGTCGATTAAATAATTACCAGTTACGCACTGGAGTCGATGTGATCCACTTAATCTCTTTGTCTGTCTTTGTTTGTCCGCTCTGTGTTTAGCCCCTTGTGGGTAATAAAGAAATAGGTATTTCGTCTGCCGCTACGTTCTTAGTTCAAATTCCGCCGAGGTTGACTTTGCTTTTCATCCTTTCGGGGTCGATTAAATAAGTACCAGTTACGCACTGGGGTCGATATAATCGACATAATTCCTTTGTCTGTCCTTGTTTGTCCCCTCTATTTAGCCTCCTGTGGGCAATAACGAAATGAATATTTTCACCTTTTTTTCTTTTGGAACAGCTCGGATTTTGTGACTAAGAACGGAGATCAAAAACAGGCTGAAAATGTCAGGCATATGTTCGCTCATAGAATTGTGTCCGAGTATTTATGGCAAAGAAATAGAAAGATGATGGTTAGAGTCACCATGAGAAATATTGTTTCTTGATTTATTGGGTAGTCATTATATCACAGTATGGGAGGGTGGTCAGTGAATGGTGAAGAATGGCGAGATGCAGTTTGGTAGAGAAGAGCACAACGGAATTGTAAGTTTTAAGGACACTGTAAAACCACAAGGCTGAGCTGGAGCTGTGTTTAGTTGAGGGTGCGAAGAGAAAAAAAAATGCCATGGTGCAGGCACGAACCCTGGTTGTCAGACATGGTAAAGTAAAAGCCATCTGATGGTGTTTTATCAGCAGGAACAGCAAAAATAAAGTATGTTAGCCGTAGCATCCGAGACAAGAACAAGTCTCAGAAACTGTTGCTGTTCTTTGACCATCGCCTCTCGCGGCTCTGGCAACAGCGGAAGAGATCACCTCGACTCCAATCCCGCGAGCTAATCAAGAAGCTGAAGGTTCCCTGACCCTACAATAAATATTAGTGACAGTGAAGAAGACGAGGAAGAAAATAGTGGTTAACAATAACAAAATATTCTAGAGGCGACCATTTTAGAAGTGCCGTCGAAGATCCGGAGTATTCGAATACTGGTCCGTGAAAAGCCAGAGGGCTGCCTCATTCTCGACCGTAGATGATGATAAACGATAGCTATCTCCTCCGCTAACCAATATTAATATCCCAACGCTTGTGACAAACAGGGGCGTAGTGCGCTCGGAGAAAGTTGAAAACTAGCAAGAAAAAAGGAGGTAGAGGACCCAGCACAGTAGAAGAAGAAAGACAAAACCAGATGAAAGACATGTAAAATACAAAAAGTGGACGATATGACACAGTCGTTTGAAAAATTTATCGATCCTTCAGATACGTAATAACGCAAACTGGATCAGGTGTGTCCTCGAAAATGTGTGACGATCTTTTTAGCTTATTTGCTTATCATCCCACATAAAAAAATATTGACGGGTACTTTTGGCAATACCGAACCCAAGTACAAGGAGTGGCAGATGGGTAGAGAGAGAGATATAGAGTTCTCTAAGACAGCCTAATTAGTGGTTTTTCATCCGTTCGTTGGTGAGTAACCGGAAATGTTTTCATTCTGTAATGTTTAAATAATACGTTTGTTTTATACTCATTTTAAACATGTTTCTTTGCATAAGGTCCCTCGACTACCTCTTTTACATAACTATATCTTGCACATCCACACATATTTTTTGCTAGTTATAATGTTTCGTTTATTTATGAATGATTTAAATGTAATTCCTCTCATGACTAATAAAGGATTATTATTATTATATTATTATTATTATTATTATTGTTATTGTTATTATTACTACTACTACTACTACTACTACTACTACGATTACTACTATTACTACTACCACTACTACTACGACTACCACCACCGCCACTACTACTACCATCACCACTACTACTATTATTATTATTATTATTATTATTATAATTATTATTACTACTTTTTTTTTCTTTCAAATTTGCTTCCATTTCTTGCCGAGTGTCTTCCCGACTCCTAGGGCAAAGAAACGACACTCGGCAAGAAA
>NC_043014.1:41903097-41913097 GCF_006345805.1 Octopus sinensis
TCAAGTGATGATGGGGTTACAAACGCAGACACACAAACACATACACATACATACATACATACATACACACACACACGCACACACACACACACACACACATATATATATATATATATATATATATATATATATATATATATAGTGGGCTTCGTTCAGTTTCCGTCTACCATATATACTCCCAAGGCTTTGGTCGGCCCGAAGCTACAGTAGAAGACACTTGCCCAAGGTACCACGCAGTGTGACTGAACCCAGAACCATGTGGTTGGTAAGCAAGCTACCACACACTTACTCCTGCGCATATATCCACACACCCACACCTGCACCTTATATACGTATTGTATTAATCCTTTTGCTATCATATTTCTTATTTCTTTATTGCCCACAAGGGGCTAAACATAGGGGGAACAAACAAGGACAGACAAAGGGATTAAGTCGATTACATCAACCCCAGTGCGTAACTGGTACTTAATTTATCGACCTCGAAAGGATGAAAAGCAAAGTCGACCTCAGCGGAGTTTGAACTCAGAACGTAGCGGCAGACGAAATACGGCTCCGCATTTCTTCCGGCGCGCTAACGTTTCTGCCAGTTCGCCTTTTGCTACCATATTTCTGTCTATGAATCAATGAATATTTAAGACAAAATAACTTTGTCCTTATTAATCAAAGAATTTGGTGGAAATTTTAAATACATTCAAAAATGTATATATTTGCATGTATTTCTTTTTGAGTTTCATTTGAGATATTCTTAACAGCGTTCAAGACCTTTTGAATTAAGAGAATTCTCGGTATTCGTGAATATGAGGTTGAGTTGGTGCGTTGGTTGAGCTTTCGCTGCTCACACTGAAGTATGTGCATCTTTTCAATTAAAGAATCACAGATTAAGAGTCTTTGAAATGTCTCACAAATCTTCATTGTACCAGTAATAGACTTTATTTGGAGAATCGGCGTCTGTTCTTTTACTCTTTCTTTGAAAAACTCATATTTCTAGGAGTCTGTGCAAATTTGTTGGTACATAGTCTAATGTACCTATGATGAGGAGTACAAATGAGAATTCAGAGACAGGGTACAGACAGGGTACAAGAATTCACAGACAGGGTACTGTATGTTCTGCATTAATTTACCATAAATGTTCTGATTTTCCTAGACTTGTGATTGTATGTATGTATATATGTATGTATTTATGCGTGTATGTATGTATGTAGGTAGGTTTATGTATGTATGTATGTATGTATGTATGTATGTATGTATGTATGTATGTATGTATGTATGTATGTATGCATGCATGTATGTATGCATGTATGTATGTACGTATGTATGTATGTATGTAGGTAGGTAGGTAGGTAGGTAGGTAGGTGGGTACATATACTTATGCATACACAAATTCATGCAAAAAAATCATTAGACATATTCATCAAATATACACGCAAACATCTCTTCACATGCAATTCTAATAATAATTAAAACTGATACGATAAATTAGTGGAGAATGTTCTAAGGTTTGACTTTAAAGTACAAATATTTGAAATTTTATTTTAAAAACACTTGAACATTTTAAAAATGGTGTAAAACGATTCTACTTAAATTATGGAAGGAAGGAAGGACGTGATCGATGTGTTAGATTTAATTTTTGAGAGGGTAAATGTAATTTAATAAACAGACATTATATAAAACGATCCTATACACACGGTCTCTGTTTCAACCTCAATACATATACGCATATATATACACATCTCTCTTCCCCGTTTTCATCCTTCTCTCCATCTCTATCCTTCCCACCTCTCTCTCTCTCTCACTATATATATATATATATATATCTATATATATATATATATATATATATATATATATATATATATATATGCACACACAAACACACACTCACGCACACACACATACACATAGAGATAGATAGATAGATAGATAGATAGATAGATAGATTGATAGATAGATTGATAGATAGATAGAAAGATAGATAGATAGATAGATAGATAGATAGATAGATAGATAGATAGATAGATAGATAGATAGATGCAGAACGAAGGAAACAGTGAGGAAGAGAGAGAGCGAGAGACAGACAGACAGCGATATAGAGAGAGAGGGTTGGGAAACTAGTCAGGGACGACAGCTGCGGGAAAACTTCATAGTAAAGTGAATGCTTGCGTACATAGGAAGCTCGAAATGTTTTTATTCATTAAATTACATTGTTAGTAAAGATGAATTTCATTTCCAAATTAAATTTTTTAGTCTCGCGTGCGCATTTATGAATTTGCATGCATATGTACAGATATATAGGCATTCAGATTCCGTACACCCCTACACACTACATACTTACATGATATAGCGTATGTATGTATGTATGTATGTATGTATGTATGTATGTATGTATGTATGTATGTATGTATATTTATATCTGTATCTGTGTATGTATGTAGATATATACATATTCACACATATTAGACATATATAGATTTACACACACACACCACACACATCTGCTGCTTTAAATAAAGTATATATATATATATTATATATATATATATATATATATATATATATACAAATATATATTTATGAATACATGTATATTGTGTATATATGCATTATATAAACATTATACATACATACATATATATATATAGATATAAATATATATATATATACATATATATATATATATATCTAAATATATATGGGCGTGTATATGCGCGTGTGTGTGTGTGTTGTGTGTGTGTGTGTGTGTGTGTGTGTATCCTACATAATCACTACACAAAAACAAACATTGATACACAAGCAATAATTTTAATTGAAAATCAAAAAGAAAAAAAAAAAATATTGTCGTTAAGTAGTGTTTACTTCCTGACTACTAAATACAAGATTAACAATCCGTCACTATGCTTGTGTAATCCAAAGTGTTTCTCAGATTGCAAAAGAAATCCACCAAGTGCAACTTTGGCCATTCCGTATCCACTTTTGTCTGACAGCGTTTTGCCTATTGCTCACTGTATTTGTTCAGGCAGTTGACAAACAATACTCTTTTTACTCTTTTTACTCTTTTACTTGTTTCAGTCATTTGACTGCGGCCATGCTGGAGCACCGCCTTTAGTCGAGCAAATCGACCCCGGGACTTATTCTTTTTTGTAAGCCCAGTACTTATTCTATCGGTCTCTTTTGCCGAACCGCTAAGTGACGGGGACGTAAACACACCAGCATCGGTTGTCAAGCAATGCTAGGGGGACAAACACAGACACACAAACGCACACATACACATATATATATACATATATACAACAGGCTACTTTCAGTTTCCGTCTACCAAATCCACTCACAAGGCATTGGTCGGCTCGGGGCTATAGCAGAAGACACTTGCCCAAGGTGCCGCGCAGTGGGACTGAACCCGGAACCATGTGGTTGGTTAGCAAGCTACTTACCACACAGCCACTCCTGCGCCTTAATTATTGTCGTATTAAATGTCGTATTAATTATTAGTCTCTTATATTCGTTCCGAACTATCCCAACCAAAACTATACGTTTGCACTGTTTCAAGATTTCTTCCGTTTAAAAGAAGCATGCTAGGTTCCAAAGGACCATTGGATGTTTTTAATGCTATTGGTGTTGTTGTTGCTGCTGAAGTTATTGGGCTGCCGGTATAGCTATCATATTTATTGCTCACAAATATAACAGTACTGATATTTATAATTTCCTTGCTTGCACTCATTCATTTTGAAATCATATTTCTTCATATCTTCCATGGGGTAGCTCTAGCATGACCGCAGCCGCATGGCTGAAAAGAATAAAAAGAATACCTCAAGACTATTGAAAAGGTTGCAAGACGCAACGGAAATTTTAAGAAAATAAAAATAAGAAATGTGGAAATTTTACCGGTGAGTGTGTTAAATTATAAGGCACAAAAAGAAAATGACTCTCCCCGGTCCTATAAGCCGTAAAAATTAATACAGAGAGTTGCTTATTTGTAAAAAAAACAATATAACATGTGACGTCATTGACTGAGGTTACCGTGGTCTTTTCCGTAGGCTTTTCTTTCCACGGGTAAACCTCACCTGTCCTCCCCTTTACACTTTCTATTGACATTTCTCTGATAACGATCCCTATTGAGCGATTTTTTTTCCTTTCCTTTTTTTTATCTCTCCCCCTTTTTGTCCTCTTTCTTCCTTTTACGATCCCTTTTGATCGAAAACCAAACTCCTTTTTATCCCCTAAAGAAAAGCTCTACTTGTAATTTGTCTGTCTGTGTGCAGCCCTGTGTGGCTATAAAGAACTATCTATCTATCTATCTATCTATCTATCTATCTATCTAGCTATCTATCTTCTATCTATCTATCTATCTATCTATCTATCTATCTATCTATGCGTTGTGTGTTTGTGTGTGTTTGTCCAAAAAATGTTGTAAACCCACTTTAAATAATTGTAAAGTAGGTGTTTATTAAAATACCTTTCATTTTCAAAATTTAATAGAATATATAGGCGCAGGAGTGGCTGTTTGGTAAGTAGCTTGCTAACCAACCACATGGTTCCGGGTTCAGTCCCACTGCGTGGCATCTTGGGCAAGTGTCTTCTGCTATAGCCCAGGGCGACCAATGCCTTGTGAGTGGATTTGGTAGACGGAAACTGAAAGAAGCCTTTCTTATATATGTATATATAATATAAGTGTGTGTGAATATTTTGTGTGTCTGTGTTTGTTCTCCTAGCATTGCTTGACAACCGATGTGGTGGTTTACGTCCCCGTCACTTAGCGTTCGGCAAAAGAGAGCGATAGAATAAGTACTGGGCTTACAAAAAAAGAATAAGTCCCGGGGTCGATTTGCTCGACTAAAGGCGGTGCTCCAGCATGGCCGCAGTCAAATGACTGAAACAAGTAAAAGAGAGTAAAGAGTAATACAGACATTATTTTATTGTTTTGTCGACGCCTGTTTTCAAACTGACGTCCGTTCTGGTCACGGCACTGCTGACAACGCGAAGTAAACATCAAGAAACAATTCATTTGGTATTTGTGTGCATTCTCGTTCGATGGCTGCTCTCAAATCAGTGACTGCTGCAGGTCTCATAGCATAGACTTTGTCCTTTTAACTATCTCCATATAAAAAAAGTGAACGTGGAGGGTATTCAACGAAACCCCTTCGTCCAATCCACTTGTTTGGCAGGATCATCAAGAAAGGATCTAACATCGCGAATTGTGGTGTGGGGGTGCCCCGACTTGCTGAAAATAAAACTCCTCGTCTTCAAAGTCATCTCTAATGCTTGGCATGGTAGACTGTTGCAGCAAGTTCAAGTACACGGGACCAGTCACAGTAGCATAAAAAAAGAATGGTTCAATTAATCCGCTTGATAATAAGCCACACTACACTGTAATTCCTGGTAAATTAACATGGTGTTCCACCATAACATGCGGATTCTCAGGTCCCCCAGTTGTTGCAACTGTGGCGGTTAATTGAACCATTTATTTTGAATGTGGCCTCATCACTCCACACAATCTTTGTTGGAAAGTGTGCACCTTCTACACATCGTGCCAAGTGCCACTTGCAATACTGCACTCTTCGATCTGGATCATCGTCATTAAAAGCAAGGACTAATCTTAGAACGTATCTCTTCCATTGACAACGCTTCAAAATGCGTTGGAGAGACAAGTTTCGAATACCTGCCTCACAACTCTCTTTCTTTCTTTATTATCCCTCACAACTCTCTTGCCGCACAGATTTTCTTGGATTTGGTCATACATTTCCAGCACTCCTTCTTGCTTTGTAGGGGTTGTTGATGTTCGTGGTGTTCCGGAAACGCTTCTCGTGGACATTCTGAACAGTTCCATCGGCTTCAAGCTTATCTCTACTTCGAGTGATGGTGAATCGCGTTGGTGGATCTTAATGAAGCTCCCTCCTAAACTGTCTTTGCACTTCAACTGCGATTTCACACTTCCAGTAGCATTTTATGATGAATTTTCCTTGTTCAAATCTTAGTCAGACTGCCATCATTAACTCCAATGTGTTTAATCTGGAAAGAAAAAAACATCAATTGAGTTATCAGCTGCTAAAATGTGAATAGATTTTGGGGGGAACATCCTGTATATACAGGATTATTAAAAAAGAATGGATAGAAAAATAAGTATGTGTGTATATGCCTATTTCTGGACTTCTTGTATCCACGAAAATATTGCTTAAATAGCCATGAAATTTTTGCAGTGTAATATAACTGGTTATACTACTTTTCAATATTTGTGTCCGTTTAAGCAATATTTTCGTGAATGATTACTTGGTCGTATGTGGTGCTGAAGAAGGAGTAAAACACCAGAAATATCCATATACATCAATTACGTATTTTGCTTTGATCGCATTGTTTACAAAGATGTATTCGAAACGCCGTAACTTTCGGTGCTGGCTCTAATTATTTCTATTAAAAAATCTGTAAATGTAGCTTTAAATATTGAATATAATTCTTGGTGCAAAATGTCCGAGGAATAGTCAGAACCATTTGGCTGCAAGGCCTTCAGTTATAGATCTATTCGGTCAGGGTTGAGCAGCCAACAACATCAACCACACTGACAATGACAATAACAACAACAGCAACAAAAAAAAAAACAGCCATGTTCCTTTTGTAAGTCACTCATTATATCGCATGTAACGCTTTCAGAGTTCTGCAGTTCTTCTGCTTCTTTACTCTTCTTAACCTCTTGTACCTTCGCATCTCACTCATGCTATATATATATATATTATATATATATATATATATATATATATATATATATATATATATATATATATATTATATTAAATTAGAGACAAAACCACTATTAGGCAAATCAAACAATGAAAGACTTAAGCCAATACATAAATTAATTTATATTATTTAAATATGTAACAATTATTAAAAAATATAATTAATATCCACTACGATCGTTTCCTGTCTTGGTTGTATGTGGTGCTGAAGAAGGAGTAAAACACCTGAAATATCCATATACATCAATTACCTATTTTGCTTTGATCACATTGATTTGCCTAATAGTGGTTTTGTCTCTAATTTAATATAATATAATATTTTACTATAAAATTGGATTCAATCCTAAATCTGATTTTTCCCTGTAAGTTTGGATTTATTCCCTAATATTTATTATTATATATATATATATATAGGCGTAGGAGTAGCTTATTTACCAACCAAATGGTTCCGGGTTCAGTCCCACTGCGTGGCACCTTGGGCAAGTGTCTTCTACTATAGCCTCGGATCGACCAAAGCCTTGTAAGTGGATTTGGTAGACGGAAACTGAAAGAAGCCTGACGTATGTATGTATATATATATATATGTATGTGTGCGTGTGTGCGTGTGTGTGTGTGTTTGTGCGTCTGACAACCGATGCTGGTGTGTTTACGTCCCCGTAACTTAGCAGTTCGGCAAAAGAGACCGATAGAATAAGTACTAGGCTTACAAAGAATAAATCCCGGGGTCGATTTGCTTGACTAAAGGTGGTGCTCCGGTATGGCCACAGTCAAACGACTGAAACAAATAAAAGAGTAAAAGAGTAAAAGAGTATATATATATATATATATATCAAATAGATACACACCCTAATATATTGTAATGTTCTATTACGTTGCTCAGACAATATTTAGGTTTATTATTCGACCGCGGAATTCGTGTTGGTTATTTTAGTAACTCTGTTCATTGCCATTTTTTTTGTTTGTTTTTGTTTTCATTCATTAACAGGGTGATCTCTTATCGTATTGCTGCTTACACTTCTCATAATTACTGATCTTCATAACGATTATAATAATAAAAGATAATAACGATGGCTTTGATGATGATGATGATGATGATGATGATGATGATGATGATGATGTTGATATAATGGCGGTCGTAGGAAGGAATGATGACGATGATAAACTTTGACTCCTGTGTTATTTTCGACCTTTGTATTTTGTTTTGATTTACGGCCTGTTGCTTGTTGCAACCGAACAGCTCTTGTAAGGATTTGCGGTCGTATATACATTTATACATACATCTACATAAAAGCGCGCGCACACACACATACACAGGCACATGTATACTCATACGCCTAATCATATTTATATAAATAAACATAGATATCTGTAATTATTTATATATACATATATGCATACATATGCACATATATATGCGTATATACGCATCTATCTATCTATCTATCTATCTATCTATCTATCTATCTATCTATCTATCTATCTATCTATCTATCTTATATCTATATCTATCTATCTATAAATATATATAATTTTAATCCAAACGGGAAAACAAAAAAACAACAACAGGAACAATTACAGTATTATTATTAATAGGCGCTCAGGAAATATGGAAGCAGGAAGGTATGACGTTTCGAGCGGAGCTCTTCGTCGGAAACATAAAGAAGGAAGAGAGAGGAAAGAAAGATCCCAAAGTGTGGCAAACAGGAGATGGAGAAAAAAACGACTGGTGTTTACGAAGTCCACATGGTGAAAGGCGGAAATTTACGATAACAAGAGCAAATAGGTTTTTAAAGGCAAAAGAGTGGAGACAGGGTTGGTAACGCAACAGATGTGTGTGTATGTGTGAGTGTGTGCGTGTGTGGTGTGTAGTGTGTGTGTGAGGCGAGATAAAAAAACAAAAAATATATGTATGTGTTAGTGTGTGCGTCTGTGTGTAGGCGTGTGAGGTAGGGCGAACAGTAGTAGGCAACAGACAAGTGGTCAGTAGTAAGAAAATGAAGGAAGGAGGAAGGGAGGGAGGGGAAGGGGTGGGGGCGTATATATATATCTATATATATATTACTTGTTTCTGCCATTTGACTGCGGCCATGCCGAAGCACCGCCTTTAGTACACGTTGGCATAAATCTGTGTCACGGATGGGGTAGTTAGTATGCACTGATTGCTATCGCTTGACCGTTTCTTTGCTAGGTGTCTTCCCAAATTAACAACAGGTTGGAAATTAACACTCACTATCTTAATTAACAACATCGACCCTGCACGCACGATGATAACAAGCTCATATAACAAAACAGTATATGAAGAAAAATTCACATATAATATATAACTTGGAAACAGAACTATGAATATACCAACACACACGAGTTCAAGACATGTCTATCCTCACGTACACCTCATGAGGAATTTCGGAAAGAACTTCGTGAGACCATTACAGGAACGCTTCCGACAGGTTACAGTAACCGTTAGAAGAATAAGAAAACCGACTATAACTGTGACTCCGTTACTTCCTAGCGATCTCTGAAGGAGGAATTTTTATATTCCGAAGTATTAGACTATGAATAATTAAATCATTTCTAACAGTTATTATAGTCCACTCTGCATTGTTAAAGCATTCAAGACACGTTACATTTCACAAACAATACGCAATGATTCCTGTGAACTACAATACTCACTCATATATATATAACTACAATACTCACTCATATATATATAACTACAATACTCACTCATATATATATAACTACAATACTTACTCATATATATATAACTACAATACTCACTCATATATATATAACTACAATCACTCACTCATATATATATAACTACAATACTCACTCATATATATATAACTACAATACTCACTCATATATATATAACGGGAAGCTTTATGAAAATAAACAAAAGACGAAGGCAGGTGGAATACAAACAAACAATTGTATTAGTATGGCGCTCAGGAATATAAATAAAACAAGTCTTTTACGTTTCGAGCCTACGCTCTTCAACAGAAAGATACACAGAAAAGAAACACAGAAAGAAACAAGGAGAGAAAAAAATGCGTATATATATATACTCACACACGCACACGAGGTCTGATCAATAAGAATCCGGACCGTTGCCATAGTAGCCATAGAAGCAGAGCTAAAGCGCTCAGAGTGAAGCCGCTAGTACAGATCGACCTTCAACGCTGCTGTGCATGCGCACTAGGTTTTAACGTTCTGGATTACTTCCGCTGTTTACAACAGTGCTTTGAAGGAACGTGTTTAGCGTGTGATCGTCG
>NC_043014.1:41915597-41934091 GCF_006345805.1 Octopus sinensis
GCAATAATTGGAATATCTGTTGTATTCATTAATGGATAAGCCGCTAATTAATTTCTGGTTATCTCAGACATTTCCTCCTGTGTATGAAACGATTGAAGTTACATGCAGTGGAGTTAGTAGTTGGCCCTATGTGTATATATATACGCACACACCACATATATGTATGTATGTGTGTGTTTAGTTACGTATGTGAATTGTATGTGTTCGCATATGCAATTATATATATATATATATATATATATATATATATTATATATATATATATATATATATATGCATGTATGTATATGTATCTTGTATGTATATATGGATGGATGGATGAATGGATGTATATGCAAATATAACCTTTTTGTCGGCCATGGATGTGCTCGAGCGCGTGTATAAGTGCCTATTTGTATCTGCGTGAATATATATGATATACATGCATACATATATATATATATGTGTGTGTGTGCGTGTGTGTGTATAATCATTATCTAATTATATATATATATAAATACACTCACACATTTTTAACTACCTTTTTTTTGTGTTCTCTTTTATATTTCATATTTCTAGTTTTCGTTCACGCCATTTCGTATATATTTTACTTTATTCATATATATATATATATAATATATATATATATATCTATATAATATATTGTTCAGTAAATTCAAAAAATAAAAATGAATAAAAAAGTATAAAAAAAACTATTCTTTATGTTCTCTCTTCCTTCCTTCTTTTCTTTCTTTCCTTGTCTTCTCTAACTCGTCTTGCCTTGTTACAAGGTCTGCTAGTCTCCAGCGGAACACATTGCTCTCAAGCTGAGTAATGTCCCGACGGCGCCACGAAAAAAATTAGATAAGAGAAGAAAATGAATTTGCTGCTGAGCTGTAAGACATATAAAGTTATTAGCAAAGAGTTCTTCCCCGCTACGCATAAACGTTGCACACACGCGCGCACACTTACAGGCACACATACACACATCTATCTCCCGTTTTCTGTCTGTCTATTGTTTATTTCGCTTACTACGTTTCAATCTATCTTTCTACTGCCGCGTGTACAATGTTATAATCATTTTTCAAAAGACTGTCTACTGGACTGCCACCTCTCTCCCTTCTCTCTCTCTCTCTCTCTCTCTCTCGCTTTCTCTCTCTCTCTCTCTCTCTCTCTCTTTGTCTCCACCTACACATTGTTTTATATTTTTAGTCGTTTTTCTTTTCTGTTTTCAGCTTCTGGACTTTGGCCAAGCTGGAGCACCATCCTTGATGTTTTTTAAAATTTCTTTCCTGTTATCGATCTTGGAGAAGGACGAAAGGATAACACCAGGTGTAAGGGACATGTATATAATAGAACTGCCATAAATCCTTGTGTATAATCCGCATGTTTTTCCCAAAATTTAACGGTCAAAATCTCCAGTTTTTATGTTTTTGTGTATTTTATGTTATCAAGCTTGCAGAAGAACGAAAGGATAATACCAGGTGTAAGGGACATGTATGTAATAGAATTACCGTAAATCCTCGAGTATAATCCGCATTTCCCCAAAAAATTTAAAGGTCAAAATACCTAGTGCGTACTATATACGAAGTTAAAAATGAAAAATATTTTCTAAGCAATGTCCGAGTCTCTATTTGCTGTCCGGCAATGTTTATTCAGATGCATTTTGTGGTGTCGGGCGCAAAAATACCTTAAGCTAAGCCTGAAATCTATGAAGTCATAAAAGAATCATCCATAAACTTGCAATAAGCAACATTTATTTCTTTATTTTCAGCAAACAAATATTCTTTTATTTGTTTCAGTCATGTGAGTGCGGCCATATGGGAGCATCGCGCTTTAGTCGAACATATCGACTCCAAGACTTATTCTTTGTAAGCCTAGTATTTATGCTATCGGTTTGTTTTGCCGAACCGCTAAATTACGGGGACGTAAACCAACCAGCATCGGTTGTCAAGCGATGTTGGTGGGGGCGGGGGACAAATGCAAATACACAAACACACACACACACATACATACATACATACATACATACATACATACATACATACATAAACACACACACACACACACACACACACACACACACACACACATATATATATATATATATATATACGACGAGCTTCTTTCAGTTCCCGTATGTCAAATGTACTCACAAGGCTTTGACACTTGCCCAAGGAGCCACGCAGTGGGACTGAACCCGGAACCATGTGATTGGGAAGCAAGCTTCTACCCACACGGTAACTCCGCGCCTATATGTATGTATAATTGTTTGGAGGATCCAGTGGAATTTTAAATAGAAGGTATTTTAGTAAGAGGTATTTTAATAAGAACATCAAGGTAGAGTCAAGGACAAGATAACCGTAGACTAAGTTGATTTCTTAACTACCCACAAGGGGCTAAACACAGAGGGGACAAACAAGGACAGACAAAGGGATTAAGTCGATTACATCGACCCCAGTACGCAACTGGTACTTAATTTATCGACCCCGAAAGGATGAAAGGCAAAGTCGACCTCGGCGGAATTTGAACTCGGAACGTAACAACAGACGAAATACGGCTACGCATTTCGCCCGGCGTGCTAACGTTTCTACCAGCTCGCCGCCTAGTGTACTAAGTGTACTAGAGTACATACGGATTTGTCCTTCAGTTATACATACATCTGCATGTACCAAATATTCTCAACGGGTACGTAAAATCACAAAGGAATATCTTTCTGCTTGTACATTTGTACCTGCGTATATATTCCTCAATTCTGGTTGTGCACACATTTTAACTTTCGACCCAACCCGGTGCCGTACTATTTAAGTGTCTGATTTATTTGGAACCTGATCTATTTTATATATATGTATACATTATTTACATTATTTACATTTGACGGTTATTTCTCTCCATCTTGTTTGTTGTTAACACTTCGTTTCGGCTGATATACCCTCCAGCCTTCATCAGGTGTCCTGGGGAAATTTCGAAACCCAAAATTATGAGTTTTAAACTCAAGATTATGAGTTAAACTGTTTGCTAATTCTAGCATTTGTTATTTGGTCAATTGATTTTCGATCAGCAGTTTTCGATGAACTGACACCAATGATGATTTAATTATTGCAACAAATAGAACGGAAGAGAGGGATAAACTTAAAGATAGTTCCTAAAATATTTCCATCTTTCTCTTATAACCTAACATCCTTCCTACGTAAATTCAGAGCACAACACAGACCACGACGTAGACCACATCACACCATTCTTAAATATATACTTTATAAACAAGAGGAGAGAACAATAAATACAGCATCTCTGTATATAGGAAAACACAAATATCTATAGATGTAGACATATTATGAGTGGCTATATACATAAATATATGTAATAAAATCTCTTCTCAAACGAATTTTTCAGTTTCGTCCACTTAAGATGTTTTGAATAAAGAAATCTTAGAAGCAAAACCAACATTAATTAATAAACGACACCTTTATAAATCAATAGCACGTGCTATAGAACAGTACAGTAAAATATCACCTACTTTGGTACAACAGATTCAAAAGACAATAAATAAACAGAAACCATACATATAGTACAAAAACCAAAATACTCTAATTGCAGAATGCACTCTAATTACAGAATGGATAAATACGTTATTAAAGAAATTGATAAAACAAAATAAAGTAACGCATCTAAATATAAAACTTAAACACATAAAACTGAATCAAAAAAACAACCTCATCATCATGAAAACAAAATTTCATACACAATGTTCTTCTAAAATACAATGTAACAGATAAATACCAAAGCACCATGAAAGTTATAAACTTCACGACTTTAATTGTTATATAGGATATTTTGTTACTGGTTGATCATACCTTTACAATAAGAAGCTATTGCCATACATAATACAATATAGGAAATAAAATTAGATATTAGAAATTGCAAAGATAATCTGGAACTCGACTGAGGAAAGAAAACTCCGAATGACTCGTCCTTGTTTTCTTTGTATCGCCTAACTGGATGTTTTGTTTCCCTTTTTTGTATCACCTAACTGTCTGGATGTTTTGCGTTCTTGTCCCATTTTTGCATTTTTATATATATCTATGTCTATATCTATATCTAGATCTCTCTCTCTCTCTCTCCCTCCCTCTCTCTCTCTCTCTATATATATATATATAGTCACTTGACCCTGTTATCTCCCCTACTATCCTTCTCGCGTCTGACCACTGTCCGATGTCAGGACGCCATGATAGATCGTTAGCTCCTGCACGCATTTTTTTCTCTCCTTGTTTTTTTTCTGTGTATCTTTCTGTCGAAGAGCGTAGGCTCGAAACGTAAAAGACTTTTTCTATTTCTATTACTGAGCGCTATACTAATACATTTGTTTGTTTGTACTCCACCTGCCTTCGTCTTTTGTTTATTTTCGTAAACTTTCCCGTTATATATATATTTATATATTATACTAGCAGTATCGCCCGGCGTTGCTCGGGTTTGTAAGGGAAATAAGTATATAAGCATTTTTAGAGAGTTATAGCCAAAAAATAGCAAAAAAATGCATTAAAAATGGGGAAAAAATGATGGTAAATTTTTTTTTAAAATCATTGACTAATCGTAGACATTTTTAGAGAGTTACTTCCCTTATATAATAGCGAAAAAATGCATTAAAATGGAAAAAATGATGGTAAATTTTTTTTTAAAATCATTGACTAATCGTAGACATTTTAGAGAGTTACTTCCCTTATATAATAGCGAAAAAATGCATTAAAATGGAAAAAATGATGGTAAATTTTTTTTTAAATCGTAGACTCATCGTAGACGCGCGCTAATACCCAGAAGAGCTCGATATGAATCACGACTATAAGATACCCGGTTGTGGTTACACTGCACCGCAAAATGTGGGAGTAGTTAGGAATCTAATTCGTAGGAGACAGACACACAACTTCACGTGTATATATAAAGATATTACTATGGTAATACAGGTAAAGGAGGTTTGCTCTTCAGATCAAAGTATGTCATAGTTACATTCATTCATCAACTCAGTATGTACATACATAATCTGGTATGGAAGACAATAATTGACAAGACGGTTTTCTATCTAACTAAATCTCCTTCGTCTCTCCCTATAGAAGCTGATGAGTCAGTCATGCAACAAATTGTACTGGGTTGCCTCCAGCGCTTTCATACAACCTGACAAAGCCGCATAACTATGAACTTTGTTATACATTACAACAACAATAAAAACGACATAAATAGCAGTATACAAATTTACAGTTCTTGCATATACTAGCCTGTCCAAAAATGTCATTAGAATTCTATACCTTGAAATATATTTCGCTCCATTGCAATCACGTTTGCTTTAAGTACAGCGGGACTGGTTCTACACAAACCATGCCCTTTATAATAATATTCATCGTGTAGGTTGTTCAGCAGCTAAGTGATATTAGTAGTAGTAGTAGTAGTAGTAGTAGTAGTAGTAGTAGCAGCAGCAGCAGTGGTAGTGGTAGTGGTAGTAGGAGACGAAGAAGACATAGCAGTAGCACCAGTAGTACTACCACTTGTAGTAGTAGTAGTAGTTAGTAGTAGTAGTAGTAGTAGTAGTAGTATAGTAGTAGTAGTAGTAGTAGTAGTAGTAGTAGTAGTAGTGTAGTAGTAGTAGTAGTAGTAGTAGTAGTAGTAGTAGTGATGGCATCAAGAGCAGCAGCAGCTGCAGAGGAGCACTACAGATGTTCACTCACAACCCCACCAACGGACCTAGTGCAGATGAGGTCTTTCAGCTCTTTAGCCACTGATCAAAGAGAAGGTAACTCCGTACAAATCCTACATCCTGATACCGACTGAGCCTTTTGTCACTTCTAGCTCCAAACCAATACAAGTCTGGATGTCCATACACCATTCCCTTTATTATAATATTCATCGTGTAGGTTGTTCAGCTGACAGTTGTTCGAATCTTATCAAAGGCGTAATTAATCGAATTTCACTAAAGTCAATCAAATTTCACAGAACGAACAGTTAGCAAATTTCAACAAGCAGGCAATTCATCGAATTTTTCCAAACAGTCAGCTGATCGAATTTCACTAACTCAGCAATTGATTGAATATTCTCCTACGGACACTTGATAGAACAAACAGGTCAATGCTGTGGTCATGGAGTGTTACTACCTGAACAACCCTGTAGACAAAAATGTTGCTCATATTAGGGGATACAGACTGGTACGTATGATCAATGGAGTGTTTCAAATCACGGAACTGAGATTATGTGATCAAGCTTGAGCAATAAAAATAAATCGTTGGTTCACAGACGTAGAGCTCGAAGATCTAATTCTACGTGAAAAGACGTGTATTGGAAAAAGGCAGCAGTAGAAACGATGAAAACACAGTTCTTATTGATAAAAGTAATCTCATAGCAGAAAACAGAGGTGAGATCCTGAATAAACCACTGGAAAGGAACAGTGACAGCTTACTCGATGAGAGACATGTAGATGGTCTGGAAGAAGACAATAAAATTAATGGTGGCAAAAGAGATGAGCAAAAGGCAATCGATGTCAGAATAAAGGCAAGGCTACAGGAGAACGATAGCGACATTATTTGCAGCCTTAAAAAGGTTAATCGGTGGAAATTGAATCAAGAAACGAAAAATGTGAATGAAATTCTGAAATACATCAGAACAAAAAACATCACAGAAACAAATAGTTTGATCAAGGCAGCAAGTATTGTTGTAGCAGAAAATGTCGGTTTTGATGTCAAGAAAAAGAAATATAATGGAAGTGACAAAAGAAAAGATTCATGGTAGAAAAGAAGAATACAGGCGGGGTTAGATATACTCTCGAAGGACATTTCTGTGTCAGATATTAAAGAGAAGTGGGAACTTAAAAGCGAACAAAAGTGCAGGGCACTGAATAAGCAGCATGATTTTGAAAGAAAGGGCCTGAAAGTAGTAATGGTGGTACTGCAACAGCGCCTCGTAGCAAATAAAGCAAAGATGGTAAGATACGACCAAAGAATGAATGGATACAGGTAGAATAGGTTATTCAGAGTAGAGTAGATCAGAAGAGATTCTACAAAGAAATAAATGGAGAGTGTACAGATGAAAAGTTGATACCAGATAACATTGAAAGACAAAAGTTTTGGAGAGACATCTGGAACAAAGATAAGGAGCACAAGAAGGATGCTGAATGGATGCAAGTACTGTAACAAACAGTAGTCTGTCCACAACAGCCAGAACTAGTCATTTTAGTGAGGGAGGTGAAGGAAATCAGAAAAAAAAATGGGTAACTGGAAGGCCCCGGGACCAGATAGAGTTCGAGGCTACTGGATCAAAAGATTTGGTGAATGTCATGCATGAACTCAAGACTTTGTCAAATGCCAACCAAGTAACACCAGAGAGGCTGACAGTGGGCAGGAAAGTGCTGTGCTTGAAAAACGTCGAAAAAGGCAATGCGGTAGACAATTACAGGCCGATATCCTGCTTGTCAATTATGTGGAAATTATTGACTAGAATAGTTGCAGAGTCAATGTACGGACATCTGGAAAAGAATGGAGTCCTGCCTCATGAGCAGAAGGGATGCAAGCGTAGGTGCAGTGGTACCGGGAGGTACCAAGGTCATGGATGGATTATCGTAAGGCATACGATATAATCCCACATTCTTGGATTATGGAATGTATGAACCTATTTGGTATCGAATACTGAGCGATACCAAATAGGTATGAACCTATTTGCATCGAATATTGAGCGATTGCTCGGAAAATGTGTGTTGTTTTGGAGGACGGAACCGGCAGCATATGGAAGAAGCTTCGGGACAACAGAAATCAAGAGAGGCATCTTCCAAGGGGATTGCATGTCCCCACTGACCTTTGTACTGTGCATGATGTCACTAACACTGATTCTGAGGAAAGCAAAGGCTGGGTATGTATTCAAAAGCCGCCAACAAAAAGTTAACAAATTGTTATTCATGGACGATCTCAAACTTTATGGTAAAGATGTATCCTAAGTCAGTTCCCTCGTTGAAACGGTGTATACTTTCAGTGCTGATACCAGAATGGAGTTCGGACTGAAAAGGCGTGGTTTGTTAGTCTTGAAGAGAGGTAAAGTTAAATGTATAGACGGGCTAGCGATACCGTCGGGAGAGGTTACGAATCAAATACAAGAGATGGGATATAACTACTTGAGGATTTTGGAAATGGATAAATTGATGGAGAAAGAAATGCTAGAAAAATTTAAGGTGGAGTACTTGCGCAGACTGAGACTGATAATTAAGTCGAAATTAGACGGACGGAATAAGATTGAGGCTATCAACACTTGAGCGGTTTCCCTTCTTAGATATGGAGCAGAGGTAATCGCATGGACAGTAGACGAACTAAACAGCTTAGACAAGGAAGTTGCTGACTAGGTGTGGGGTACAACGCCCCAAAAGTGACACAGACAGACTGTATGTACTAAGAAAAAGAGGGGAAGAGGACTGATTGGATGCGAACACAACATCAGTGTAGGAGAAAACAATATATCATAGTATGTAAAAAATGCCACACATCCGCTATTATTAGCAGTAAGGTCAGACTTGTGTAGGATGGAAGATTGCAAAGATAAAGTACTGTACAAGTGCTTGAGAATGAATGAAACTGAAAATAGGTGGATGAAGAAAAGAATGCATGGACAATTTCACAGGGATGTTGAAGATAAGAGAGACAGAGAAAAAAGATGGCTGTGGATGATTAAAAGTGATCTAAAACCGGAAACGGAGACTCTAATTTGTGCTGCCCAAGAGCAAGCACTAAGAACAAACTTCGTAAAATACAGAATAGACAACACAGCAGAAAGTGGTAAGTGCAGAATTTGTGAAGAAAATGGTGAAACCGTATGGCATATTACCAGTCAGTGTGCGCCACTAGCCCAGAAATAATATAACAGACGTCATCTCAACATAACAAGGATTGTCTATTGGACACTTTGCAACAAGTATGGACTTGACAGAGCAAAAAAAGTGGTACGCGCATAAATAAACCCAGAGGCATAATCGAAAATGATAATGCAAAGATCCTTTGAGATTTTATGATTCAGTACGACCATAAGACAGAGAATAGGAAATTAGATATAGTGCTAATTGAGAAAGAAAGCAAACTATGGTGGATCATAGATATAGCATGCCTAGCTGACAACAAGGTATGCAATAAGGAAGAAAGAAAAATCGATAGATATGACAGGTTAGATTGGGAGGTTAAGCAGTTGTGGTGGTTGAAAAGGTGGTAGTAGTACCAATAATTGTCAGAGCCCTGAGAATAGTAAGTAAAAATCTTGAGACGTATATGGAAGAACTAGGGGCTGCAATAAGGGTAGAGCACTTACAGAAAACAGCACTACTTGGGACCACTCGAATACTCCGAAAGGTGCTCGAAAAATAAGAGGTGTTACCTTAGTTCATTGGTAGTGAACAGCTGACACCGTAGTACATCTCCTGTGCTAGAAGCTGTGCAAAGACAGTAAAATAATAATAATAATAATAATAATAATAATATAATAATAATAATAATAATAATAATAATAATAATATTAATAATAATAATAATAATAATGATAATGATGATGATGATGATTTCAAGTTTTTCCTACATCGATTCCAGTGCGTAACTGGTACTTATTTAATCGACCCCGAAAGGATAAAAAGGGCAAAGTCGACGTCCACGGAATTTGAACTCAGAATGTAAAGAACTCAGAAATGCCGCTAAGCAAGTTCTTCGGCGTGCTAAAGATTCTGCAAGCTCACCGCCTTCGCCGCCTTAATAGAAGAAAACTATATAGGAGCACTCCGTCGGTTGCGACGATGAGGGTCCCAGCTGATACGATCAACGAAACAGCTTGCTCGTGATATTAACGTGCAAGTGGCTGAGCACTCCACAGACACGTGTACCCTTAACGTAGTTCTCAGGAGATTCAGCGTGACACAGAGAGTGACAAGGCTGGCCCTTTGAAATACAGGTACAAGAGAAACAGGAAGAAAGAGCGAGAGAAAGTTGTGGTGAAAGAGTACAGCAGGGTTCACCACCATCCCCTGCCGGAGCCTCGTGGAGCTTTTAGGTGTTTTCGCTCAATAAACACTCACAATGCCCGGTCTGGGAATCGAAACCGCGATCTTCCGACCGCGAGTCCGTTGCCCTAACCACTGGGCCATTGCGCCTCCACAACAACAATATAATAATAATAATAATAATAATGATAATAATAATAATAATAATAATAATAATAATAATAATATTAATAATAATAATAATAATAATGATAATGATGATGATGATGATTTCAAGTTTTTCCTACATCGATTCCAGTGCGTAACTGGTACTTATTTAATCGACCCCGAAAGGATAAAAAGGGCAAAGTCGACGTCCACGGAATTTGAACTCAGAATGTAAAGAACTCAGAAATGCCGCTAAGCAAGTTCTTCGGCGTGCTAAAGATTCTGCAAGCTCACCGCCTTTCGCCGCCTTAATAGAAGAAAACTATATAGGAGCACTCCGTCGGTTGCGACGATGAGGGTCCCAGCTGATACGATCAACGAAACAGCTTGCTCGTGATATTAACGTGCAAGTGGCTGAGCACTCCACAGACACGTGTACCCTTAACGTAGTTCTCAGGAGATTCAGCGTGACACAGAGAGTGACAAGGCTGGCCCTTTGAAATACAGGTACAAGAGAAACAGGAAGAAAGAGCGAGAGAAAGTTGTGGTGAAAGAGTACAGCAGGGTTCACCACCATCCCCTGCCGGAGCCTCGTGGAGCTTTTAGGTGTTTTCGCTCAATAAACACTCACAATGCCCGGTCTGGGAATCGAAACCGCGATCTTCCGACCGCGAGTCCGTTGCCCTAACCACTGGGCCATTGCGCCTCCACAACAACAATAATAATAATAATATAATAATAATAATGATAATAATAATAATAATAATATAATAATAATAATAATAATAATAATAATGATAATGATGATGATGATTTCAAGTTTTTCCTACATCGAATCCAGTGCGTAACTGGTACTTATTTAATCGACAAGGCGGCGTGTTGGCAGAAACGTTAGCACGTCGGGCGAAATGCTTAGCCGTATTTCGTCTGTGAGTTGTGAGTTCAAATTCCGCCGAGGTCGACTTTGTCTTTCATCCTTTCGGGTCGATAAATTAAGTACCAGTTACGCACTGGGGTCGATGTAATCGACTTAATACCTATGTCTGTCCTTGTTTGTCCCTTCTATGTTTAGCCCCTTGTGGGTAATAAAGAAATAGGTACTTATCTAATCGACCCCGAACGAATGAAAGGCAAAGTCGACCTCCACGGAATTTGAACTCAGAATATTAAAGATCGACGAAATGCCGCCAAGCAGCAAGTTATCCGGCTTGCTAAAAAGATTCTGCAAGCTCACCGCCTTTCGCCGCCTTAATAGAAGAAAACTAATAAGATGATAAAAGAAAAAAGCGTGTATTTAGGTGATCGTTATTATTGACATCCGTTTTCCCCATCAGCTTCTCCTCCACTATATAAGAACCTCGAGACCATAACTCGCAATTTCGTTGAAGAAATTGGCGTAAAATTACTTAACTATCTGCCGCCGCCGTTCCTTCTTCTGTTCGCAGACATCGAGACGTTACAAGAAAATAGAAACTAGTGGGTGTGAATATATATATATATATATATGTGTGTGTGTGTGTATATATATATACATTATATATATATATAAATACATTATATATATAGTTTTATATATATATATATATAATTATGTATATAATATATATATATATACATATGTATATATATATATGATATATATATATATATATTATATATATATATATATATATATATATATATATATAAATATAAGTATATATATATATATATATATAGATATATATATCTATATATATATATATATATATATTTGTATATATGATGTATGCATATATATAGATATATTTATACATTTATACATAAATATATTTTATGCACATAGTTACCTAAATCTTCAATAATACACATACACACCGCACACATATATGTATGTATATATGCATATATATATATGAATATATATATATATATACATATGTATATATATAATATATATATATATATATATATATGTTTTATAAGTTTATATCTATCTAACCATCTGTCTGTCTCTGTCTCGCGCTCCCTCGCTCAGCCTGTAATATATATATATATATATATATATATATATATATATATATATATATATATATATATATATATATATATATAAATGGATGTGCGTGCGTGTATGGACATGTATACATACATACATACACACACACACACACCACACACATATATATATGTATATGTATATATGCATATTAAGGTTACGACGACGAGGATCCCAGTTGATCCGATCAACGGAAGTGCATGCTCGTGTAATTAATGCCCAGATGACTGGCCATTCTACAATCACGCGTACTCTTAACGTCGTCCCCAGGGAAATTCCTTCTGGCACAGAATATGACAATGTTGGCCTTTCGAAATACAAGTACTACTCCAATTTTTGCCTGTCGAGGACTGTGAAATAAACCGTCTTACCCAAGGACAAAACCGTGCCGCCAGTTATCGAACTCACAGCCTCACGATCGCGAGCAGAATTCCCTAACCATTTAGCCACCTGTCTTCATAGAGTCACGCGCCTTCACACAGATAGATATACATCCATATATACACATGCACTTATCCACTTCGTTATTATTTATCTCAATATCAAATCGGTACCAACATCATCTCAATGAATCAATTTCTTGTTCAATATATTGCTAAAGGCGTGACTAACAAAGCCTCGAATAGATTCCATCAAAGACTTGGTCATCACAAAGAACTTCGATCAAAGAACACCAAACTTCACACCGATGTTTATAAATCATTTACCAATATATGGCAATGAATGTTATACAAGTCGAATTTTCACGTAATCATACACCCACAAACACATACACTTGAACGCATTTATGCATGCACCACACTACTTCCATATATATAATGTCTAAGTTCGCTCAGAGACAACGTAAGAATTTTTTTTCCTTATCAGATAAAATAGTAATTATTTCGAATATATTCATTGTCAAACCCTACAATTTTTTAAGTTACAGTAACACAACACCTTTGCCTAAAACCAAAATGAAATGAAAGAACACTCCTGTAACAAAGCAAGGTACTAAATATAGTCTTTTACTCTTTACCGTTTCTGTGTTATCACATGTGATACATGGGGCGTATATCCCTGGGGTCAATGCATCATATTCGATATACAGTACCAATCTTTTCAACCTCTTGTGTAACACGTAACTGATGAAACAAAAGCTTTATATCATTCAGAACGTATGAAACCAGTGGTAACTAAAGGTCTGAAAACAAGCATGGACGTTTTGAAGAAACTTACGAAAATGTTCTGGACTGTCAGCTGGATAAATTTCCTCATGTAACTCCCAAGCGTCTGAAAACTTGGGAAAATACATTTCATGAAGCAGTTCCAAACACATGCTGTCTCAAAACAGACGGATGGTATGTGTGGATTGTCTTTTAGCATGAATTTTATGTAGCAGGGATAATAGGGTTAAAAAATTCAAAAGTTTAGTAACGTAGCTTTCTTGTGATGTTTAGACAATATGAAAGCTGTTTTCCGGAAACCTTTAAAGAGCGGCCACGTAGAGTTTCCCATATGACACGTATTGTGCTTTCGTTGATGTCGGAATTGATGACTTCTGTAAAATTGTATACGATCAACAAGCGAGTGTCTTTCTTCAAATTTCCGTATGCGAAGAACAAAAATGTATTCAAATAGAAATAAATCAACAAGAAATATTTGAGTGATTATTGTTCGTCGAAAGAGGGATACGATAAATTCTTCACTCAACAAAAGAAGAACCGGAGTCGAATTCATCGACTAAGTCTTCAAGACGGTGCTACACCATGGACTGAACCAAATAAAAATCAGTGTGTATGTGTGTGTGTGTGTGTGTGTGTGTGTGTGTGTGTGTGTGTGTGTGGTCTTTAGGTGTATGCATGGTTGTGTGGGTGTGTGGTAAGAAGCTTGCTTCTCAAGCACATGGTCCCGGGTTCAATCCCACTATGTAGCATATTGGACATGTGTCTTCTTGGGTCCACTAAAACACTCCAAGACGGTACTCCAGCAAAACCGCAGTCAGATGTCTGAAACAAGTAAAAGAATAACGGAATAGAAGAATACATATATGCATTTATGTTTGTATATGTGTACGTATATGAATGATGCACATGTATCCACACATATACATACACGAGCAAAACGCCCCCGTCCAATGGACGGTACTGAGTTGTCAAACATTTAAACCAAATTTTCACAAAAACAACTTGTTCGACCGTCCCATAGACCTCCCCATTGAGAAACACTGATTTAACCTAAATTTGAGACACCAGCAAAAGAAGAAATAAAGATAGACATTTTTTCTATTCCAATGAAAAACGATTTCTTACGGCTTTATCGATTGCATTCTCCCCTGGAATCGATTTTTGAAATTTTTGAAGACTTATACACGCCCTGATACCGTCGGTATCTACATATCTAATTTGAGCGCAATCGGATGGAGGATGCCCGAGATCTTAGAAGCATCACACACACACAGAACGGATTTTATATAAGAGATATAGATACATTAATATATATACACACAGACAAACACCGATACACGCGCGCGAGCACTCGCGTATACACACCTCCTTTCTTTTTAGGACAGTAGAGTGTGTGGGTTTGTGGTTATTGCGAATTGTGTTGCTATGTCTTGCAAGTCGAGCGCTAGTGTTTAAAGGCAAATATGAATCATGCCTGTGTGGGTGTGAAGTTAATAGTTGTTGGAATGTAGTGACTAAATGAATATCTAAAGTTTTCATGTTTGAACGTCAATAAAACTGGGCCGATCTATACCTTCCCTCTTGTACACTGTTTACTCGCTAGCTTGTTTAAGATCAAAAGGTCTGCTTGCGCAAGTATCAGCCAACGTATGTATGTATGTATGTATGTATGCATTTATGTATGTATGTATGTATGTATGTATGTATGTATGTATGTATGTATTGTGTATGCATGTATGTATGTATGATGTATGTATGTATGTATGTATTTGTATGTATGTATGTATGCATGTATGTATGTATGTATGTAGGTATGTATGTATGTATGTATGCATTTATGTATGTATGTGTGTATGTATGTGTGTATGTATGTATGTATGTGTTGTATGTTATGTATGTCTGTATGTATGTATGTATGCATTTATGTATGTATGTGTGTATGTATGTATGTATGTATGTATGTATGTATGCATTTATGTATGTATGTATGATGTATGTATGTATGTATGTATGTATGTATGTATGTATGTGGGTTTATATGTATGCATGTATGGATGGATTTGTGCATATGTGTGTGTGTGTGCATATGTGTGTATACTCACTTTTACTCTTCTACTTGTTTCAGTCATTTGAGTGTGGCCATGCTGGAGCACCGCCATTAGTCGGGCAAATCGACCCCCAAGAAATATTCTTTGTAAGCCTAGTACTTATTCTATCGGTTCTCTTTTGACGAACCGCTAAGTTACGGGGACGTAAACTCACCAGCAGCGGTTGTCAAGCGATGTTGGGAGGTGGGGACAAACACAGACTCACAAACATATACACACACATACATATATGTATACATATATACGACGAGCTTCCTTCAGTTTCCATCTACCAAATCCACTCACAAGGCTTTGGTCGGCCCGAGGCTATAGTAGAAGACAATTGCCCAAGGTGCCACGCAGTTGGACTGAACCCGGAACCATGTAGTTGTGAAGCAAGCTACTTTACCACACAGCCACTCCTGCACCTATGTACGTATTATATAGACGATGTGTGCCTCTGAATATCTGTATGCATGTGTGTGTGTGTGTGTGTGCGTGCGTGAGTTATATGTGTGTAAGAGTATATTGTTGCGTTTATACATGGATATATATATATATGTGTGTATGTGTATGAGTGTATACACACACACACTCACACACATATGTGCGTGTGCAAATATATGTGTGTGTGTGTGTGTGTATGCACTCATACACATAGACACATATATATTTCTATGTATGAATGTAATAATATACACTTGCAAACATATTACACACACGCACACACACACACACTACTCAGGCACACCCACACACACAAACACACACAAACACACACACATACATACATACATACATACATACATACATACAGATATTGAGAGGCACACATCGTCTACATAATACATATATACACACATGTGCACACACACACACACACACATTTACAAATATTCTGCGTGTGTATTAGTATTTGCACACATACCTATATACATATATATAGATATTTATAAAGCATATTTGTATTTTATATATGTGTATATCTATGTATTTGTGTGCGGGTCTCTCTCTCTCTCTCTCTCTCTCTCTCTCTCTTTCTCTTTCTTTCTCTCTCTCTCCTCTCTCTCTCTCTCTCTGTATGTGTGTGTGTATGTGTTTTTGATATTACAAAAGTGAGAAACATAACTCAGTTCATAAGCGCTTTTAAGCAAATTGGAAGGACCTTTTAAGCTGTGTCCGTGTTTGTACTTATAAACAGTGATAGGTTATACATCTCTCTTTTTATATTAAGGATCTCAAAAGATTACAAACTTGTCAGGTTGGTCACAAATTTTCTGTCCGCATAGTGATGAAAATCAAAGAAAACCAATCTGATGAAGATTATCCTTTCAAATACATTTCATATTATCCAATAACGATAACTTATGAAATATTCATTAATTAAAAAAATCACTCTACCACTCTAATTAGAGGGCTGTTACTAACATTATATACTTTATAAGTATCTGAGTAACAGCTTTTGTTATATTTCTGCTGCTTTTAAATAAAGCATATTACTCTACCGCTGGTATTTGAGTACTCTTTTTTCCACCTTGTTTCACATTTATCTGCTTACTCCGGTATATATATATATCACCGTGATCACTGTGACCGACCAGGCTATCAAATGTTGCTACACATCGCTGGTCACAATGCGCTTCGCATTGATTTAGCCTTCAAATGACGCCACCCCGCTGGCTAAGCGAGCGGGCCATATATATATAGATATATATATATAGCTATTATATATATATATAATATATATTATATATATAGGTATATTCTATATATGTATATGTATATATATATATATATATATATATATATATATACATAGACATAGATATATATATATATATATATATATATATATATATATACATATATAGATATATAATATATACAATAATATATATAATATATTATATTATATAGTATATATGTGTTGGTGTGGGTGTGTGTGTGTGTGTTTGTGTGCATAGGTATGTGTATGTGTGTGTGTGTGTGGTACACGCAACATTCTTTAACAGAAACAAATACAGAAATAAACATACACGCACGCATAAATCTATTACTCCAAGAATGCTTATATCTATGCAGGTATGCATGCAAATATACCTTTGCGCGCGCGAATGTTTCTGCATCTGTTGCTGTGTTCATGTGTGCATGCATGCATGTGTGCATTAATGTGTGTCTGTGAGCATGCGGGTGCGTATTTGAGTGTCTGAGGGTGTGTGGAGACACGAAAGACGAGTCAGGAACGAGAGGTGTCTATAAATATCTTAAGCTTTATAGATATCAATGTGAACAATACGGAATTGTTCGTCACAAAACCTGCTGTTTGTTTTCGTTAGGTGTGTCTCTAACCGTTTACTAAAATGTGATAGGTGTCCGTGTATGTGCACATAAATGTGTGCGCACTCACGCATACACATATATATGTATATGTGTGTCTGCGTCTGTGTTACTGTGTGTGTATGTATGCATGTATGTATGTGGGTGTGTACATGTGAATGCGTGTGTATGTGTGTATGTATGTATATGTATGGGTGTTTATATATGTGTATGTCTGTATGACAGTATGGCAGTATGGCAGTATGTATGTATGTATGTATGTATGTATGTATGTATGTATGTGTTGTGTGTGTGTGTGTGTGTGTGTGGTGTGTGTGTGTGCGTGTGCATACGTATCCTATCTCAAACATCTGTTGGGCTCTAAAGTTAATCAGCAGTGATCAATCAGTCGATGTTTGTGTCTATGTGCACGGTCGTTTATATATACATATACATATGCATGCATACATACATACATGCATACATACATACATACATACATACATACATACATACATACATACATACATACATACATACATACATACATACATATGTCTGTGTGTGTGTGTCTGTGTCAATATATATGTGCATATATACCTATGTATTTGTATATCTTTTTATTGCTTTTCTTTTGTCTTGCTCGATTACGTTTTGGTTGTTTGCTACATTTTTCTTCAGAACATTTCTTAGTGGTAAGACCATAGCGCATCTACTTCTAGCATAAGGGTGTCCACCTAGTGGTTATTCCTCTCGTATGGTAT